>NW_019396720.1:155912-158271 GCF_000591075.1 Eurytemora carolleeae
CAACGTTTTTTCTTCGCTTTGATAAATCTTTTACTAGGCGGCCATCTTCGGTTTTAACTTTTAATTGTTGTTCTTTTAAATTATCAATAAGCAGAAATAAAATCTCGAATTAATCGACTTTTTGAAATTGGATTCTGACCATCTATAAACCTTCCCTGGGGTCATGATAGGTCCCACAAAAAAATTGGACCGGATCGGTTCAGCCGGTAATAAAACTATATATATATTTATTTAGTTCAGATAAACAATTTCATTGACAGAAACACAATAATACATTCTGTAAATATGAGGGGCGTTTTACACACAAAGGTGTTAACGAGTTCTTTCCCCAAACTCTAATCCTTCTGTCTTTGCAACCCAATGTAGTAGACCTTTGATATTTCAAATTGTAAATTTTAATAGATCAAATAATCAAAGTTGAAAATTTCAAAGATTTACAACGTCAGGTTGCAAAGTTATAGGAATTTAAAAATTTCTCTGAAATACACCACAAACGGAGACCACAAATCTACTTCAAAATCAGATGTTTTGAGATTGAATCAGGACATCATGGAACCCAGTGTTAAAATAACTGTTGATAAGGCAAATTTAGAAAAAAATTAATATTTACAAACCTGAAGAAGGTCGTAACTTGTAAAACATAAAAGAAGGTTGGAACTTGTAAAACATAAAAGAAGGTCGGAACTTGTAAAACATAAAAAAAGGTCGGAAATTATAAAATCTGTATAAAAAAATTCAATATAACTTTAAAACTCTGAAAAGCGTTGAGAAAACTCAGTGTGGAGCTAATGATATCAAGCACCTATCTTCTCTAATAATAAATCTTTTCACTCAAATACATATAAATATATATATCTAATGTATTTATTTTTGTGTTTATATATATATTTTTTAGTTTTAACTAGGTATGTATTATGAGGACATTTATTACGAAACCCTTTAGTGTTTAGCGAAACTGTAATTACCAAAAATCCTCCCATCCTTGAAACCTTACTCTGATCAAAAATGTGGAAGCTACAACCCGTCTTTCTGACTCCAAAAGTGCTTCTTTCTTTGAGTTTCTCCATTGCCTCTTATAATAAAGAGACACCGCAAATGAAAATTTACAGCTTAGAGAGACAAAAACATTGATATCTTATTCATACTTGATCAGACAATGCTTTAAAAGTACCGTTGTAAATCGGGCATATTTATATATATATATATATATATATTTCTGAAAATACTAGTAATATTTTGTTAGTAATGAATACGGTAAAATTTTAGAAATATTTTATTTTTTCAATGTTTTTTTAAAACAACATTCACAATCATATAAAACATAGAACAAAAATGTAGTCTAAATAATACAATTTGAAAATCAACTTTTTAAATTAAAGGCTTAATTTATACAAAAACTATAACATTTTTCATAGATATATGATGTACACGATAGCATGAAATTCGGTCCAGAACATTTTTTCTATGTTTTTGATTTCTTTCCAAATCTGAGAAAGTTCATATAGCTATGATATGTTTTGGGACAACATAGTCAGAGGCGTATGGCGAATTGGGTTTCCAGGGGGGTGCTAAGCCATCCTTTGAAAGAAAAAAATGGTTCCCCCCATATAAACTGTTTCTGAACAGAAAATGTGAAAGTTTGTAATAAAAAATTAAAATTACTTCTAAGCTCTAAGGTCTATAATATTTGGTCTATTATACTACCGGTAAGTTTATATGTCGCAGGCTACCTTTACCCAATAACACTTTATCCTTCTCCCGACCATAATGCTTCCTGGGCCACCCTGTATGTTAGTGATTGAAAAGCTGATCATGAAGATAGGAGAAGATTAACATATTTATGAAAATATTATTGTAACTTTGGCGCCAAAACAAAAATACAAAATACAACATTATAATGCATAATATGTTAAAAAAATAAAGCAAAATAAAAATAAATATTTTCTTAAGGTAAACTTGGTTCTTTGGGGATGTTTAAAAAAATTAAAAAGTAATAAAAATACCTGCTTAAGTTTATATTCTTTTCCAAATTAAAGATTATTTTATTTGACAGTTCTACACGTGTTTAAAAAAAGTGATTTTTCAGAAACAGCAATTTTCCAACGGGACAAAAATATGATATATTCATAAAATACAGTTTAAGATGTTTATTCTTTGTTTATGATCAGTCTTGCAAAATTTTATTAAAATAAAATTTAATTTAATGGGAGTTTTAAGTTATTTAAATAATATCTCAATTTTTAGAATCAATAATACAAAATGCATTCGATGTTCACATTCTGAGCTTGTTTAGACAAAAAGTATTGATTACTTGATTACTGAGGAACCTGAAGGATAGAGTTATATATAAAATTTATTG
>NW_019396721.1:0-28488 GCF_000591075.1 Eurytemora carolleeae
ATGTGAAAGATGGATCCCATGTCAAGCTTCGACATCCGTCTTGTTTTTACATTACCGCCCAGAGACAGTACATTGCAGTACAAAAGATGCGTACGCCTCTGAAATAACTTTCCTTGCATTATAACCTTGCATCATGATTTCGAACCTAAACAGGTCATTGTGTACACATGAGACGTAAAAATTGCAACAATAAAAAATATACTTTTTAGTTTTTTTTACAAGAAATTACAACGGATTCAGGATTATCTAGATATATAAATAGATTCTATATAACGACCATTTATCAAAGATCCTACTCCTCTGGTTCTTCATAATAAATTTCAGCAGTTTTCACGTAAATGACCCGTGTTCCGTCGGTTTTTAGACTTTGACACTCTCAAAAATTCTTAAGCGGCCGAGCATTATTTGACAATTTAATAAGTGGTTTATGGTATAAATTCAATACTGCTGAGCCCCCCCTGTGGGGGGGGGGAGGGGTGCAAGATTCCAAAAACAGAAAGATAATGTAATTATAGGTGGCATAAACAAATCCCGTGATTTTGATAAATACATAAGGTTAAATATCTAGAGAAGAATGGCTAAAAATAAATTCATAGAATACAACTGACGTCCAAATTTTTTTATTTTTTATCTTTTCATCATGTGCGTAAATGGTTTTATTAAATTTATCCAATCTCTTTCTTTTTATTATTTCTTAATTATATTTAAGGGGAAATTTAACTTTCCGTTAATTATAAGCGCCATACAATGGAAAAAGAATGCGACGTTAGACGTACGTTTAGCTTTAGTTTTTAAGAAGTAATTGGCAAAATTCTCTTGAGATCTTGAGACCTTTAAATCACAGTTAAATCACAGTTAAAACAAGTTATGATTCTAAATAGTAACATAAACAAAGCAATTTTTTCTGTGTACAGTACGTTTCACAGACCCATTTCAGTTAATTTGTCAAGCTACTTCCTGGTAAAGTATTGGCTTTATAACAATATCAAATACCCTTGAAATTGCTAAAATGTCGTCTTCCTATTGAACAGATTTATTGTCCTACTGTAACTAGAATGGGTTGATAAATACTGTTAAATATAACCTGAAATATTTGATAAAAGTTTGTTTCTTGAATTACATCATCAGATCGGAATATTTCTATCTCCTCCTCCTCCAAACGACCAATCATTTCAAGATCAACCTATGAAATTGATTTATTACAAGCAAAAAACATTTCAATGACTTTTAATCTTACACGATTAATAATAAAAAATAAGGACGAAAAGTCACAGAGAAATAATGCAAAAATAATGAAAAATTGCTTTCACTGTGATCTTGCCAAGTTTATACATTTGTTGCAAAAACGTGCTGGGTCGACTCTACACTGGGCAGCCAGACTGGTCAGTACGAATAAATGCATATACAGCACGTGTTGTACCGGCACGGATCAAGCACATTTTAGACTAGGGTGCTTTGCAATTTCAGAACAAAGGACCAGTTTGAAATTAGTTGAATGAGTTAAGTTTTGTCTATATTTTACCCAATACATATAAGGGGATTTAACCTTTTATTCACAAACACTTCTTTAGGATACTAGGAGAACTATATTCATCCTTCACAATGGACTCCAGGGGTGTATAAGGTTCAGGATATTGTTTAATGGGTCTATATTCTTCCTTCACAATCAACTTCAAGTGGACTCCAGGGGTGTATAAGGTTCAGGATATTGTTTAATGGGTCTATATCCATCCTTCACAATGAACTTTCAGTGGACTCCAGGGGTGTAATAGGTTCAGGATATTGTTTAATGGATCTATATCCACTCCTTACAATATACTTACAATAGACTCCAGGGGTGTATAAGGTTCAGGATATTGTTTAATAGATCTATATTCATCCTTCACAATGAACTTCCAGTGGACTCCTGGGGTGTATAAGGTTCAGGATATTGTTTAATAGATCTATATTCATCCTTCACAATGAACTTCCAGTGGACTCCTGGGGTGTATAAGGTTCAGGATATTGTTTAATAGATCTATATTCATCCTTCACAATGAACTTCCAGTGGACTCCTGGGGTGTATAAGGTTCANATAGATTATCAAGTACAATAGGTGGCAACAGTGAAATTGATCAATTATACACGATGTCACAAGTGTCAAATATAACAAGAAAAACTAAATTTTCTCATATTAGTTGACATGTTTTCCAAGATTAAATAAAAATGTAATAACAGAAAATAAAGAACACATAGAATTGCACTTATTTTATTGTAAAATAAGCACTTTATTCTAAGATTATCACTTTTATTAATAATTTTGTCGGACAATAAAACTAAGTTGTCACATGTGACGTAAGAATACAACTGTACTGAGAGTGTACAAATTCTATGTTGCCATCTATTGTACCATAATCTATTTGGTTTTTACTGTTATTGTAAAAGATAAAGATAAAAAAAAGAAGATCAACATTTAACTCAGGATTGAAATGATGTTGAAAGTGATGCACAAAAATATATATTAAAGGGACAGTAAACGTCATTTTATGTGACCTTCCAATTTTAGACTGGCATGTCTGATTCACAACGGTACACATGAAGCTTTGTCTGATCAAAATTGAATGAGATAATGATGTTTTTTTTTGAAAGTTTTGAAATTTAAATTTTTGGTTTTTCTGTAAAATTGACTGGCGAATATATCCACTATAAGCAATTGGATAGTTGGAAAGATTTATCAATTTTTAATCTAGTAATAAGACAATTTCTTTCACATTATATGTTCACCTTAGTTTTGAATAATCTATGATTGGTCCAGCTAGATTACAAACCAACATTTTACTATCTTCTAGTTCCTAGATATAAAACAGCTAGATTACAAACCAACTACTATCTTCTAGTTCCTAGATATACAACAGCTAGATTACAAACCTACAGTTTACTATCTTCTAGTTTTTAGATATACAACAGCTAGATTACAAACTAACAGTTTACTATCTTCTAGTTCCTAGATATACAACAGCTAGATTACAAACCAACAGTTTACTATCTTCTAGTTCCTAGATATACAACAGCTAGATTACAAACCAACAGTTTACTATCTTCTAGTTCATAGATATACAACAGCTAGATTACAAACCTACAGTTTACTATCTTCTAGTTTCTAGATATACAACAGCTAGATTACAAACTAACAGTTTACTATCTACTAGTTCCTAGATAAACAACAGCTAGATTACAAACCAACAGTTTACTATCTTCTAGTTCCTATAGACACAGGGTGAGTCAACATAGTGTGATTAGTGGCATCTGGTGCAAAATTGTACCTTTTTGTGCAACTCTCCTGTATGGTGTTTTTTCAACATTTATTTTGAAAAATTAAAATTTTTTTAGTATTCCAATGGCCCCAAAAAAAATCCGTGAACCTTTTTTCTCTCAAAATCAAAAGTTCAGAAAAGCAAAAATGTGTAAATAAATTATTTCAATAGAAATCTAAAATTTTATAAAATTGAATCGCAGAATTACAGAAAATTCGCAAAATTTTAATGAAAAAAATTCCAATTTTCAGTTCTAGCCTAATTTTTAATGAAAAGTTATTTTTTGATGACTCTTCACGTTTCAGCTGGACAGCGTATATTTAAAACTCTAGAATATACTAATAAGAAAGGAACTAGAGAATTTAATTTAATTTTCCTTAAAAATTAGACCAGAACTGAAAATTGCAAATTTTCTTTTACAATCTTGCGAATTTTCTGTGATTCTGTGATTCAATCAAAGCTAGATTACAAACCAACAGTTTACAAAGTAATAAAAATATTACAAAAATTCAATAATCAATAACATATCACATTGTTAAACACATTTATCGTTATGTTACATATTACACGATAATCAACTATCAACATATTTCTTACACAATTTAGAATTTATTAAATTGTAATCTACACACAATTATCAATATAGAACCATATTTCTAGTACAATAATCAAGAACATATCACATTGTTACCCACAATTATCAAAATGTTCCTAATTCCTAACAATGGACATATTACCTTTAAGCTACAACTGCTGATATCTCTAATTAGCTCCAATGATTTAGGAAACCTGATATTTAATCTAGGTCTATAGGCCGGCTCACCACTCTCATGGTTTATCTAACATTACAAAAGTATGAGTAAAAGAATATTTTTGTGTATTTATATAAACAACATTTTTTGTGACGAGCTAAGTATTGTGAGACATTTTAAACAATCTGCTCTCAATTCATTTTTTCTCGTAATTTAAAATTAAGCTTTGGGTCCAGAGACCGAATTTAAAGAATTTGAGCCGCTGCTTAAATTTAATCCGCGGCTCAAATATGGTTGGTTCCACTTAAAATAGTATTCATTGTTTTAAGATTTAATCCGGCGCTCAATTGAAACCATTTTTTGGCGGATTGAAGACGTGGCTCAAATTCATTAAATTCGGACAATGATCGTCCTGACGAACAAAATGTTGGAGAGTTTTTCTTACATTTTGTTTGATAGAAAACTTTTGAAAATTATAGATTACAAGAAAGTAACTACATTTTTAAAACATATACTAAGCAGCCGAAGTTTTAATTTCATCCCACATATATTTGTTCTGTCCTTTATAATTCTAAAGGATTGTACTTTAATAACTGCTTTTAAAATGTGTCCATGTGAAAAAGGTCTAAACTAAAATCTTACCATTATTTCTAGTGTCAGCCTCCCGTATTTACCAATAATAAAACCTTCAGCTTCATTTTCTAAAATATCGAATTTTATTTTAAATTTTTTTGTGTGAACTTTTCGCTACTTTAGCTATGCTCCGAAAAGTTTCGTCCGTTTCGTCCAACATGACGAGTCGGGATACCTTAATCTTATACAGTTCAACCCGGAACTTCGGAGTAATCGCAAGAACTTATAAAATGTCGTCATGACAATTTTTCAATGGGTTTTTTACAATTAGATCTAAATCTTAGTAATTGTAAAAGTAAATAAATAGCCATAAAATATGAAAGAACAGTTTTAAATAGCTCAATTAAAAAACTAAATATTTGCAGCATTTCGACCCAAAAACGATGTATCGAAGTGATGATCGTTTTTGAATCATTTTTGGATCTTTTTTGGATCGTTTCTCGTTTAGGATAAAGATTTTACAAAGTTTATATAAGCAAACTTGTACATAATACAGTTTAGAAATCTTGGAAGTTTTTTTTAAACGATCCAAAAAGATGTTCTAAACTTCCCGCATTACCTAGAACAGAAGCAAAGAGAGAAAGATCATATCTACACTTAGGTTCCTTGCAATTCTTCTGAAACGGGATTTCTTCTGTAAACTCCTGTCTACCATTAACAACTCAACTTTTTAGAAAAAAATCTTATACCTTTGCAATCAAAGTTAAAAATCATCATCATCATCATCATCATCATCATCATCATCATCATCATCATCATCATCCGTCTTCCATCATCCATCATCCGTCATCATTCATATTGTTTATTATGTTGTATTGAATGAGACCTGAGTAAGAGTTAATGTTACTCTAGATGGAGAATTAGCTGAGAATTGGTTTGCAGCTTTCATTTCATAAGTTTGGCATCTTCTTTCAGAAAGTCTTGTCTCAAAAACCATCTGAAAAGTGTGAATTTAACTGCCATAGATGATTGACACTTCTAGATTCCGAAACCACGGTAAACTATAGAGGTTCCCCAATCCAATTTTCAGCCACCCGTTAAATGTAGATTTTTCGTATTTAATTTTTTAAATTTATTTTTAGCTGGACAATTTATTTTCAAATTCTAATGTAGTCTTTTCAGGGGGCAGAAACGTCATGTGTGTGTGTCTGTACCAAAAGAGTGTGTGTAAAATTTACCGTACCGAGGGTGTGTACTGTATGGTATACAGTACATACGAATCTCGGTATTTGTACAGTCTAGGAGAGTACATTTGTTTATTGTTAATTGTTTACTTAAAAATAAGTTTAATATACATGTAGCATATTATTTAAATATATAAGTCAACACTATAAGCCAGATTTTAATGCAAAGAATATAACTTGATTAAGTTTACAACAAATATAGTCGTTATTCAAGCTTAATTATAATTGACAACATTGCTCTGCAATTTCCTTGACTGTAATCATGTTGTGTGTCTGTACCAAAAAAATAAAGTTTACAGTACTGGTCTGCAAAGTATAGTGCGACTGGCTTTCTCATGCCGGACCAGCGCCATTTCCTTTCCGGCCCTTTATTCCTATTCCCTGAGTCTTTTGCGCTATTTTTGACGGCTTTTATATGGGAGAATAAAATAAATTTAAAAAGATTTATTTTATTCTTTTATTTTATTATTTTATTATTTTATTACCTCAGATTCTCCGGCTCTGAAGAGAATATTTGAGTTTGAGGTTAGATTAATTTTTGTTAGAATATCACTGGTGTAGTGCTCAGAATATTTTCTAAATAAAAGGACTGTAAGCGTAATTTCAAGTGCCCCTCCATGCAAAGATGACAATTTCCGAATTACTAAACGGTTCCCTTGAAACCTTGATTTGATCAAACATGTGAAGGCTAGCGTCGTTTTCTGACTAAGTTAAGAACGAGTTTAACTCTTTCTTTAAATCAATACAAGTCCTATAGTCCTATAGCGTCGGTTTTCTGACTAAGTTAAGAACGAGTTTAACTCTTTCTTTTAATCAATATAAGTCCTATAGTTCGAACTTTATAAAATTAAAAATTTTAGATTATTAAATTTTTTACCTTGGTTTGACTGCATAGCAGGCTACAAGATTAAACCCCTGCATATTAGTGGCTGTTAGTATACTTGGCTGAAACTCAAGTGTAGCTTCATATTCCATTGCTGGGTACACTCTAAATATACATACCATTAAAATATAATCTCTTTCAAAATTACCTATTTTTAACTGTGGTTTTTTAAAAAAGTGACATTATTTATATGATAAGTTTTTAAGTGGTATACTGTTGTTAATCAGGCATACACTTCTTTGAAAGTACACTAAAAGTTTTTTAAAAATAATGTCAACTTGATACGCCATTTTAATAATGACAAAAACAGACCAATTTTTTAAAAATGGGAACCTAAGAAGAACAGCTGTTGCTGATTGAGGTGCTCCAACTAGTAAATCCTTGTAATCATTCTCATCAATATCAACACAAGGAGATACAGACATTCCAAAACTTCGAATATTTTGTCTAAAATAAAATTATAAATTTGACATCAGTGTATCGCATGCATGCATGTATGATTTAATATACACAGGGTGTCCCTGACCCACATCATATTGGATATTCAAATTGCGATTTACGGGACTAATCAGATAATTTGAAAAGAACAAATCATTTAAAAAATTATATATGCATGCAGAAAGTACTAAGTTTTTCAAGTATTATGTGCGTATTTTGGCGTCAAAGCTTGCATGGAGATAATCTAATATAATATGGGACACTCTGTATGTGACACTTTTGTGCGTAACTAAAAATGCATTTGCCAGCTTTTCTGATCAAAAAATCTAAATACATATATAAAACTAAATTTCGAAATAAAACAAACAAAAGTTTATGATACATTATAAAGGGGAACATATTAAATAAGAAATATTCTAAAAATTATGATATTATTATTTTACCTGACGTCCTTTCCATAGATTTTTTGCATCTCTTTTCGATTAATTCCAGTTTGTTTAGACCCCCTGTATTCAAACCAATTTTAAAACAATTTCGGAAATTTTCTCAAAAAATGTAAAAAAAATTTATTTTTGTTTTTGATTCTAAAAATTCTAACATTTTCACTTACAATAAAATTTTCAAATACTAACAACTTTAAAAGGAATTCAGATATCCATTATAAACCCCCCTAGATGGAATCCCTCCAGGCAGTGGAATTATAAACCCCCAGGAAGGAATCCCTCCAGGCAGTGGAATTATAAACCCCCTGGATGGAATCCCTCCAGGTAGTGAAATTATAAACCCCCTGGATGGAATCCCTCCAGGCAGTGGAATTATAAACCCTCCTGGATGGAATCCCTCCAGGCAGTGGAATTATAAACCCCGATGGATCCAGGTAGTGAAATTATAAACCCCCTGGATGGAATCCCTCCAGGCAGTGGATAAACCCCGATGGATGAAATCCCTCCAGGCAGTGGAATTATAAACCCCGATGGATGAAATCCCTCCAGGCAGTGGAATTATAAACCCCCCTGGATGGAATCCCTCCAGGCAGTGGAATTATAACCCCCCCTGGATGGAATCCCTCCAGGTAGTGGAATTATAAACCCCCAGGAAGGAATCCCTCCAGGCAGTGGAATTATAAACCCCCCTGGATGGAATCCCTCCAGGCAGTAAAAGTATAAACCCCCCTGGATGGAATCCCTCCAGACAGTGGAATTATAAACCCCCCTGGATGGAATCCCTCCAGGCAGTGAAATTATAAACCCCCCTGGATGGACTCCCTCCAGGCAGTGGAATTATAAACCCCCCTGGATGGAATCCCTCCAGGCAGTGAAATTATAAACCCCCCTGGATGGAATCCCTCCAGGCAGTGGAATTATAAACCCCCCTGGATGGAATCTCTCCAGGCAGTGGAATTATAAACCCCCCTAGATGGAATCCCTCCAGGCAGTGGAATTATAAACCCCCCTGGATGGAATCCCTCCAGTGCAGTGGAATCATAAATCCATGATGGATATTTGAATTCCTTCAGTAGAATTATAAACCCCCTGGAATCTAGATAAATTTCAGAATCCCTCCTGTGGAAAGTGATTTACATGATGTAGATGTTAACCAAAGGTTTAAAGGGAACAGTAAGTTGTAAATCTAACTTTCACAAAATTAGGCAAACCGTTCCTTTAAACAACCATTAAAATTAATAAATTAATAAATTCTAGTTTCTTTTCAACCAGTAAAAACATCAAAAAATTGTTTATTAAAAACTGGTTTCCTTCTAAAATTGATTATAAAAAATTGATGTGCTTCAAAAAATTTTTTTTAATAAAAACTGGGTTTCTCTTAAAAATTGTTTATTAAAAAACCAGTTTGCTTCTAAAATTGTTTATTAAAAAACCGAGTTCCTTCTAAAATTGTTTATTATTACCTAGTTTACTCCTAAATCTTTTTATTAAAAACCGGGTTTCTCTTGAAATTGATATTAAAAAACCGGTTTGCTCCTAAAAGTGTTTATTAAAACCGAGTTGCTCTTAAAATTGTTAATTCAGAGCCGTTTTTACCCACATTTTTTTTTTATTAAAAAACCGGTTTCCTGAATATAAACACAGCTCCGGATCCAACCCCCTCCCCAGGAGCTCCCACAGCAATATCGTCACATCCATCCCTGCAAAAAAACAAATTTAAGGAGACTGTGGAAAAAAACTAAATTTAAAAGGACTGTTCCATTAACTAAATTCAAAGAGACTGTTTCAAAAACTAAATTTTATGGGACTGTACCAAAACCTAAATCTAAGGCCCTGTGCCAAAAACTAAATTTAAAGAATAAGGAAACTTTGCCAAAACCTAAATTTAAAGGCCTTATGCCAAAACCTAAATTTAATGGGACTTTGCCAAAACCTAAAATTAAAGGCCTTGTGCCAAATCCTAAATTTACAGGCCCTGTGTCAAATCCTAAATTTAAAGAGACTGTGCCAAAATCTGAATTTAATGGGACTGTCCCAAATCCTAAATTTAAAAGGCTTGTGCCAAAACCTAAATTTAAAGGGATGTGCCAAGAACTATTCTCAAACGTACATTTCGATTTTTTGTATCATCAATATTAGAGATATCTCAAATTTTCTTATAAATAAATTTCTATACATTTTATAAAATGACATTTCATAGATGTTTTATGGATAGATCATTTCATGGATAGAAAATTTCATGGATAGATCATTTCATGAATAGATCATTTCATGGATAGATCATTTCATGGATAGATCATTTCATGTATAGATCATTTCATGGATAGATCATTTCATGGATAGATCATTTCATGAATAGATCATTTCATGGATTGATCATTTCATGAATAGATCATTTCATGGATAGATCATTATTATGAAAAATCAACTATATACAAATGTGGCGAAAGATAATCGATGACTATAGGTTGTAATATCTGAATGATTTGTTTGATATTAATTTGATTTTATTACGATCCAAGTCGTATGTTGCATCTTCCTCCATTTGTATGGGCGCTACGCTCTTCGGTATGTCACGTCTTTATCAATTTTCTCCTTATAGACGCAACATATAGAAGTAAGATTAGAAGCGATCAAAAGCGCTTATTTATCGCATTAAGCATATACCCCCTTTCATTTTTCGCGAACACTCCCTTTAAGTATTGCCATGAAGTCGACTTCCTACATCAGAGTTTTATGGTTACTACTTTATAACATTTTTTTTTATTCTAAAAAAAACAAATGAACTAAGTTTGTAAAATTCTAAACATTTGACATTTTAAAATATGAATTCTGTCTAGATATCAAATAATTTAAGTTTGAAAATATCAAAGTGAAACACCATCAGGATGCAAAAATGTGCATTAGACATATCTAGGGTTTATACTGTCAGGATATTAGTTTGTGGCAAAAAATCATTTTCTTAGAAAATTATTTTACGATTTAAAATTTACTTTCTGTGAACTCTAAGGTAAATTAACAGCACAACATAATCGAGGAAAACTTGCCTTAAATTAAAATTTCTAAAATATAACCTCATTAAAGCCTTTTTACATTTTTAATTCAATTTGGTTCAAATCTGTCTTGTTTAAGTAAAACATAGAGTTTCATGATTCAGGAGATTGCAGACGTGAATTTCCCCTGTATATAAAAACTGAAATGTTCAATTCACAACGGTACCCAGTACACTAAAAGCAAAATTATATCTTTTTTATTATTGAAGAAAAAATGAAGGTTTTCTAAATTTATTCGCTTTTATTGTCTCTGCAGCAAAAACATGCCAGGGAGTTTTTACAGAAAACTCAATTGAAAAAATCTATTTTTAGGTAGAAAAATAAGGGTATCTCATTCATTGAATTGATCGGACAAAGGTTTAATAGTTAACTTAGTGAATAATTTTTCTCTCTTTATATAACAAAAACCCATTGAAAAGATTTTCCAACATAGAAATTTTTTTCTGTATTTTTCAATTATTTTCGTACATAAAATTATATTCTGTGAACTATGGAAAACCTGGCAGACCAAGATGCAAAACTCTTACCCGAAGGATTGACTTCTACTCTGAAAGTGAGCTCGTTGTCCTTCTTCAAATATACTGATATCCGACCCTCTTCGTATTTCTTAGAAAATAAATATCTATTCAATGTAATAAGATGCTTCGTACATGCACCCCACTCTAAAAGTTGCTTGATGCGAGCCGGTACAACATGTACTATGTAGTGTATATGCATTCAATCGTACTGTCCAGTCTGGACTACCAATGGTAGAGTCGACCCAGCACGATTTATTCTTCAAATTTAGCAGGACAAGATCACAGTAAGCGAACTTCCGAAATTGAATTCCCTTGGAAAGTTACCTTTGGAATGCTACACTTCTTAAGTTATCCTTGGGAAGAAATTATTGGGAATCACCCTTTAAAAAGCAACTTTTGGGTAACAAGCATTGGGAAGCAACCATTGGCCAGCCACCCTGGAAACTACCCTAGGCTTGCCGTATCCACCCTTAGGATGCAACCTTTTGTGAAGAAACCCTTTGGAAAATTACCCTTGGAAGATTACACCAAAGATACTTACAAGCTCCAAAGGCTGCTTTTAAATATTTTTTTATAAAAAGAAATCAAAATAAAATTGGTAATTTTGTTTTTGTTTTTTAATACCTTCACTAATGGATTTCCGTCTCTTTTTACTCGAACCTAAATGGAAAAAGATGATTTGTAAAAAATCGTAAAAATTTGATGGGGTATTCCGAAGGGGGCCTACAGGGACTAAGCCCCCCCCCCCGGGATCTCGTTGAAATCTATAATTTCAGGTTTTTTTGGGCCCCAACGAATGCTGAGCCCCCCCCGGACAAAATCCTGAATACGCCCAATTGTATTTGATGAATAATGAATATTCCTACATTTTGGTTTGTGAAGAGAGGAGATCCAACAATTAAATCATCTTCTCCGTCCCCGTTAAAGTCTCCAGTAAGAAGAGCGGCACCAAAATATTCTCCAATTTGTTTACCTAAGTTAAACAAGGGACTAAAATCTAGAACATTCGGAAAGTTTTTCATCAAATTCTTAGAAAGCCTCGACTTTAAAGTGTTGCAACGCCATAGTCTTTGGTTTTACCTCACAAACTCACTTTAACTTTTTTGTAGCTCTAGACATATAAATTTAAACAATTATATTTATTATTCCTAGCGTTAGATTAAAAGGAGTAATTGGAAAAACACTGCTTGATTTTTGTGTGAGAGCGTGCACACCTTGGTTTGCAGTGTAGGGTTTCCGGCGGAATTGAAAAGTCGCTGCGCGCAAATTATGTATTTCGCAAAAGAATAAAATTATGCGAAACAAGATTTTTTAGATTATGCATTCTGTTGAAAAGTTCATGATACTGCACGGTCAGCTGATTTTTACTTAAAGACCAGTCAAAATAAAAAATAAAAAATAAAAAAATGCAATTTTCAAAAAAATTTGGAAATCCACCAATGAAAGTTACCAACTAGTTTCTGGTGTACAGTAGTTGAATGCATATTCAGAGCTCCAGGACTCCCTATTGAGACAATCAAAACCTAGTATTTTAAAATTTGTTTTTAGACATTTTTTCTTCTTAAAATATCGTAAAATATATTTACCTGGCCTGTTCGATACGTCCCACCTCTCGGGGCACCAACAACATATTTGAATCCGCCGTTAAAGTTACCTAGTTAGAGAAATTCATCATTTTAAAAACCTTCAAACGGGATTGTTGTTGTTGTTGTTGTTGTTGTTAAGATATTGAATATCTTCTGGTAAAAATTATGAAATTATTTGTTAATTATTGACTGTATGTTTTCTCTAAAGGTAATTTTTACCGAGTAACGAGAAATAAATGGCGGAATTATTTCCATTTCTAGATGTAGGGGATGTAGGGTGTCCCTGCACGAAACATGACAGTTGAGAGACAACTAGAAAGTCGTCTTTGATCTTAATCAAATTTTACATGCTTGATTCTTAAAACAATAATTATAATATTATGATATTCCCCTAGTTCTGGCATTTCCAAAATGTGGTCTGCCCTTCTCTTTGTTTTTGATTACACCATAAATCTTTAATTGCATGCAGACGACATTTTGAAATGCCAAGAATAGCTGTATTTTGTGATTATTAATTCAAAAATTCTGCTTTCAAAGTTTGTTTTTGACGAAATGCCGCAAATTATTTAAAATATTAAAGACGACCTTCAGGTTGATTCACAACTGTAATGTTTGGTGAGCCACTCTGTAGGTAGATAGATACTATAATATCTCTTAATATAACTCAGGATTAAAAGTGTAGGGATACCGTTGTGCCTAAGGTTTCCAGTCGAAAATCGTGCAAAAATTGCGCAAAGATTTGCTTACGTGAGTTAAAATTGCACGAAATTTCGATGTTTTTGCGTTTTGCCCCGTTTTTTATAAAAGGTCACATGATATCAAAATTCCATGAAATATATGAAATTAAGATTAAATATAAATGAAACAGAAAAATTAGAATTGGAAAAATAATTTGGTAAAAACCAAGGAATTAAATGTGCTTGCTTACTCCAACTATAAAGTAAAAAGTTTTTAAAAAAATTTAAAACGTTTATTAAAAACACAAACACTACTATTAGTCTATATTACCTGATTCTAGTGAATATCCAGAGTAATCATATTGTTTAAAATCATTTCTCTTCCAGCTTTCAGGATTTACAACTTTCACTTCCCCTGGCCTGAAATTATAAAATCAGTTGATCTGGAAAATTTTAAATTTAATTGGTCCTTTCACCAAGCGCTATTAAAAAAAGATATTATTAGTTTAACTATCTATCTATCTATATATCTATAGTAATATATGGTATGAGTCATAGTATGAGTCATGGTATGAGTCATGAATTAGGAGCAAATGAGTGTGTATGCATAGAGAATAGAATATATATTAGAGGGGAATTCACTAGAAAAAAGTGTAAAACGGCCATTTTGTTGTACTGTTTCCATACTACAGGTGTACTTCACAATAATGTTTGTGACCTTGTGGTTAAAAATGACCCCGTCCAATCAAATGCTCCTGGTATGCCGTAAACAACCTGTAAATATTAATTTAATTATTAATTCAAATTTTTGATTAAATAATTGAACACTTAGCACAAACTTGAATTGTATGAACATTTGTCTATTGCATTCTTTTCTTTTAAACTTTTAATATTTAAAACTAAGATATATGCTACATCAAAAAGTCTATGTCAAAATTTTTCATCAGAGGCCGAATTCAAAGAATTTGAACCGCGTCACTGAACCTCCAAAAACCGGTCCAATTTAGAGCCGGCTCAAATGTCGTAACACTGAATATTATTTAAAGTGGAACCACTCATTTTTGAACGGCTCTCATATTTTTAACTCTTTAAATTCGGCCTTTGGTTGCTATAATAAAGGGATTTGAAAATTTTAATTTAAGCCAAGTGTTGAATTACGATTTTTAATAATATAACTTATAGTGGTCTGATATTCCTATAGTGAAGTAATAAAAAACAATCCCATTCAGCTATTTTTTTGTAATTGGTTGGAAAAAATTGGGCATTTAATTTGATATTTTCCTCTGAAAAATGAAAAATTAAACTTTATTCATTAAATAACATAAAACCCTACCTCCTCTGTGTCCCTTGGACTATGTATCGAAAATCCAGCACTTCCATACAAAGACATGTACTAAACGTTAGAGTTAAAAAATGATACAGTGAGAACCAAAAAACTTTGTAATAGAGGAAGAAAACATTGTGCTGCAAAGATAGCGACAAGAAAAATGTGTGGTAAAAATTCATTTCATTTGGAACCGCCCGCTTTTGACGTTTATTTGATAGAAACAGACAAAACAACTAACAGACAATAAAAAGTATTACAATGGACTTTTAAAAATATTTTTTAATGTATTTAGAAATAACCATTGAATCAAGACAAATACACAAACAAAAAGCATTCGAGATCCTTCGAGATATAGACAAAATGAACTGAATCTTTGTCACAAACTTAAATTTTCTAATCCGGCCCTTCAGCTTTGAAGATATAGGGATTAGACAATTTTATTTTGTGACAAAGACTCTGTATTTCGTCTGTATTTCGAAGGTTTGAAGGTTCTATAAATAGTTTTATGAAACTATTGTGTACTTTATCATTATTACTCACTTCATCGTGAATTTCATAATGAACGTGCTATAAAGTAATCATCGTGCGATAAAGTTGAATTAGCTGTACATTATAGCTATAAAGGTTTGATTGGTTTCCGGATTTTCTCCGAAAACTTTTGGATATTTTCAAAATATTTTTTTTTTCAATTGAAATGAAAATAAAATTGAAAATAACTTTATATTTTGACTTCTGCTTTCTTTCAAAGCTTATTTGATCTAGAAGTAACCATTGAAATAAGACAAGTACACGGTTCATAAAATTACCTGTAACACTATTTTTTTGGCCCAAAGTACTATAAAGTTTTTAGACTTCAATTTTCTCTATATCTCGAAGGTTCTCGCTAAAGCTGGGGACAAAATTAAATCTAAAAAGTCTTGAAAATTTCTGTCCCAAAACTTTATAACACTGCGAAGCAAAATAACAGTGTTATAAATGGTTAATACCTGTCCTCTTGAACCAAAATAACAGTGTTATAAATGGTTAATACCTGTCCTCTTGAACCATTACCGAATAACTCTCTACACAATAGTTAACTTTAAACTAGATATTAAAGGAAGTGTACACCTAATTTAAAGCAAACCTGTATTTGTAAATTGGCAAGTCCAATACACAATGATGTCATTTAAATCTTTGCCTGCTCAAGGCTTATCCTTTTTTATTACTCTATTTTTCAGTTATGATCATTGATAAGGAACTATCTACGTCATCATTGATAAGGAACTATCTACGTCATCATTGATAAGGAACTATCTACGTCATCATTGATAAGGAACTATCTACGTCATCCTTGATAAGGAACTATCTAAGTCATCATTGATAAGGAACTATCTACGTCATACTTGATAAGGAACTATCTACGTCATCATTGATAAGGAACTATCTCCGTCATCCTTGATAAGGAACTATCTACGTCATCCTTGATAAGAAACTATCTACGTCATACTTGATAAGGAACTATCTACGTCATCATTGATAAGGAACTATCTACTTCATCCTTGATAAGAAACTATCAACGTCATCATTGATAAGGAACTATCAACGTCATCATTGATAAGAAACTATCTACGTCATCATTGATAAGGAACTATCTACGTCATCATTGATCAGATAAGGTGTTAAAGGTAACCATTGTAAATCTTGTATATGTCATTTATTAAATCGAGTATTTCTTGAAATTTTCCCTCCGTCAACCAGTCCCAGACCTTTTTTGTTTTGTTTAGTTTTTACTTTTCAAGATAATATTCCGCATATTTTTAATATTGAAAACCTTTAAAACTTAAAGTTTGTACAGTTTGATTTAGCAAAATTAATAATCTGAAAGACCAATGGTTTACGACATTTCTTCCCGATTGTAATTAAAACAGAGTATATATGCACAGAGGTCAGACTTCTTATGGTGTATAATCCGCAGGGTCTGACCTCAAATAAATTTTATTATTTATTATTTAAAAGAAAACTGTTCCTAATGTCTCCGAGAAGATTAGTCCCTGTATTAAAGGTTTCAGTTTCTATATTCATCTCCCAGCACTCCCCCTGCATCCCCATATATTTACGATCTGAAATCAAGATCAAATTATTAAATAAATAAAACAAATATCCATCTTTTCTTAGTCATATTTACGTTGAAAGGTTAAGTAAGAAAAGGATATGCCCCTGAAATTTGCTTATACATGTTTACAGTGCAGAGGGTTAAGTAGAGGACTGTATGTATAAAATGCCTTATTTTTCACATTAGCTTTATGTGAGGTAAATAGAAGGTAGTAAAAGTAGTAATAATTTAAATTTTAAAAATAAAGATGTGTATTGATTTGTATATAAATGGTAGAACTCAGGGTACTGGGGNATTTATTTTTCAATTCCCCACTACCCTAACTACCACCGACAAGTTGAAACTTTTTTTTCAACATTTATTCAATAATTTATTTTTCAATTCCCCACTACCCTCACTACCACCGACAAGTTGAAACTTTTTTATCAACATTTATTCAAGAATTTTATTTAAATTAAAAACTATCCTCACTTCCACTGATTTTTCAAAATCTTAATTTAAACATTTATTATTTTTTTTCATTTTCAAACTACAGTCACTTCCAAGACAAAAACTTAAGCAAGTCTTAAAGAAAAAAAAGAGGCAATTTAAAGATTTTTAAAGTTGAATTTCTTGCTAAATATATTTTTTTTTATCATGATTTTACAAAAAAATCTTATAGTTTTATAAGAAAAGTATCTGCTTACTACCATACATACCTATGTTAATAAAAAATTCACCTATTTTTCAGCAAAAAAAGGAATTTTATACGTTCACAGTAGAGGAGACCCCCCTCCCTTCAAGGAATAGAAAAATTGACAAGGATAAACAAATCTATTCATTTCAACAAAATTTTCGAAGCAAGGCTCTATCAAATATAAATCGTTTAACAAAAAAATTTATAGTTTAAAAAAATTCCTTAATATTCCTACTTTTTGTGCTTGTAAATGATTCTTGTCTTCTAGGTGCGCACGAAAAAACTGAATCTGTGTTTACAGCAACGGCTGAACCAAACATTTGCCGAGCTGAAATATCTCCAGATTTACCCGATCTGATAAAAAGGAATTTATATATTCAGCAAAACATTTCTCTTTTAAGGGTTTATAATTCTAATTTATCTCTCCTAATGATCGCTTTAAAGTTTAAAGAGACTGTTTGTATGTATACGTAATTTTAAGCGAACGTTTGATTAATAAAGTTTAATGTTTGAGTCGCAATGATACCCTTTAAACCTTTGTCTTATCCTTATTTTTCTACCTTAAAATCGCTTATTTTCAAAAGTAGTTTCTCTACAAAATTGATTTGCTGATTTATGCTGCGGAAAAAGGATTAAGGGAAATAACAGAATTTAAAGATCGTATAAAATTAATCTGTTCCACATTTTTACTCAGCCAGATATTTAAAAGGTACCATTGTAAATCAGACATACTACTGTTTTAAAGGAGGACTGTTATCCGTAATGATATTTTTACAATATTGAAGAATTATAAAAATAAACTTACAAATTCGGAACGAATTTTCTGGAACAACTTGCTCCAGAATTGGTGAGGTCTAAAGAACATGAAAACATTGCTCCATTATCACCTCCATTCTCAGAGGAGAATGGCGCCCCTACGTATGCTCTGCTGTAATCTCCAATCTAAATTAATAAAATTGTTCATGATATCAGCAAAGAAGTCAAGAGTCAACATCAACAACAACAACAACAACAACAACAACAACATTAACAACAACAACTACAACAACAACAACAACAACAACAAATATTGTCAGATATAAAAACAAAAAAACCAACAAACAACAACAACAGCAACTACAAAAACAACAACAAAAACAACAAACAACAACAAAATTAACAACAACAACTACAACAACAACAACATCAACAAAAACAACAAAAACAAAAACAACAGATATTGTCAGATATTTCCTAAAAAAAAACATTTTTGATATTTAATATGTTTTAGGGAGTTATCTGTAGGCTGTAATTTTAAATTTCAATTTCAATAAATAATTAATCTTTTGAAATAAGATTAAAATGGAAAAGAATTTATTAATTTTATTTTCAAATGCCGTTTTCATACAAATCAAAAAAGGTTAAATAATTCTAATTTATTCTTCGTGTAATTTTTTATTTAAATATTTAAAAATGTTTACCTTGGGTTTGTGGAGTTGAGAACTGTACCCAAAATAAGAATTTTCTTCATCTGATCCAACAAATATGGGGAACTTTACATCTAGAAATAATTAACATTACATCTAGAAATAATTAACTTTACATCTAGAAATAATTAATATTACATCTAAAAATAATTAACATTATGTAAAGGTTGGAAACTAGATCTACTCAAGAGAGAGAACACTGGATGTCTGAATATATATTTGCGTACAATGTGTATAGTAAAGTACAAAGAGGGAGTTGACAGGAACTGGTCAACTTCCACGTAAACATAAACAGGGATAAATATGATAAATATATATGAATAAACTGGTCCTCCACAATTACATCTAGAAATAAAATTACATCTAGAAATAATTAATATTACATCTAGGAATAATTAACATAACAACTAGAAATAATTAACATTACATCTAGAAATAACATTACATATTGAAATAATTAACATTACAACTAGAAATAATTAACATTACATCTAGAAGTAATTAACAGTACATCTAGAAATAATTAACATTACATCTAGAAATAATTACTTTACATCTAGGAAAAATTAACATAACATCTAGAAATAATTAACATTACATCTAGAAATAATTAATATTACATCTAGAAATAATTGATATTACATCTAGAAAAAATTAACATTACATTTAGAAATAACATTACATCTAGAAATAGTTAATATTGCATCTAAGAATGATTAACATAGCAACTAGAAATAATTAACATTACATCTAGAAATGATTAACATTACATCTTGAAATAATTAACATTACAACTAGAAATAATTAACTTTACATCTAGAAACAATTACTTTACATTTAGAAATAATTAACATTACATCTAGAAATAATTAACTTTACATCTATAAATAATTAACATTACATCTAGAATAAACTAACAGTCCATCTAGAAATAATTAACATTACATCAAGAAATAATTGCATTACACCTAGAAATAAATAACATTACATCTAGAAATAATTAACATTACATCCAGAAATAATTGCTTTACATCTAGAAATAACATTAAATCTAGAAATAATTAGTATTACATTTAGGAATAATTATTATTACATCTATAGATAATTAACATTACATCTATAAATAATTAACATTACATCTAGAAGTAATTAACAGTACATCTAGAAATAATTAACATTACATCTAGAAATAATTGCATTACACCTAGAAATAATTAACATTACACCTAGAAATAATTAACATTACATCCAGAAATAATTGCTTCACATCTAGAAATAACATTAAATCTAGAAATAATTAGTATTACATTTAGGAATAATTAGTATTACATCTATAGATAATTAACATTACATCTAAAAATAATTAACATTACACCTAGAAATAATTAACATTACATCCAGAAATAATTGCTTTACATCTAGAAATAACATTAAATCTAGAAATAATTAGTATTACATTTAGGAATAATTAGTATTACATCTATAGATAATTAACATTACATCTAGAAATAATTAACATTACATTTAGACATAATTAACTTTACATTTAGACATAATTAACTTTACATTTAGACATAATTAACTATACATCTAGAAATCAATATGTACTTATAAAAATAAAACTGTAAATTTAAATATGAACTACATAAAACTTAAAAAAAATAAAACTGTACATCTTGAAATAAAACCGTACATATAAAACAAAACTTTAGAAAAAAATCTTAAAATAACATTATAAAGCTAGGAGAAACTTCATTTAACGCAAAACTTACAGTTTTAAGAAAGATTGATTTGGGTTTTTTGTGAATTTTTAAAACATTAGTGAATTTGAGACTTGATATGAAACATTGTTTGGGGATGAGTTGCCATTAAATACACAATATAAAACGAATAAACTGAAAACTATTTAAATACACTATATAACAATTATAACATGTATAAACTGAAAACTATTTAAATACACAATATAACATGAATAAACTGAAAACTATTTAAATACACGATAAAACATGAATAAACTGAAAACTATTTAAATACACAATATAATATGAATAAACTGAAATATTTAAATACACAATATAACATGAATGAACTGAAAACTATTTAAATTCACAATATAATATGAATAAACTGAAAACTATTTAAATACACAGTACATCATGAATAAACTGAAAACTATTTAAATACACAGTACATCATGAATAAAAACTATTTAAATACACAGTACATCATGAATAAACTGAAAACTATTTAAATACACAATACATCATGAATAAACTGAAAACTATTTAAATACACAATATATCATGAATAAACTGAAAACTATTTAAATACACAATATAACATGAATAAACTGAAAATTATTTAAAACAAAATACTTTATTTTGATGATATATTATTTGAAATAAAAAAATATATTATTTACCAAAAAATACCCACCTATGTTAAATGCTTGTAAACGTCCGATTAATATGAACAGAAGACTTCTCATTTCTCTGAAATTGTAAAAATAAAATTGTCAAGGTTTCGGGAAATTTGTATCTAATTTGTAAACTACATACAGAGTGTCCCACGAAGCATGACAGTTGGTGAACAGTTTTGAATGCCTGCTTCCATATACTGTGTATTATATATTAAAGACTATTCGCAGTTTATCTAGTCAAAAAATTCTTTTACTCAAATAGTTTTGCTTTAAAATAAAATTTTCTTTATTATCAATGCCATATAATATTTTTTATTATTCTCTTTGGTATCAAACAATTTAACAAATTATGGAAGAAGACATTTAAATCTATTCACCAACTGTTATGTTTCGTGGGACACCCTGTAGCTCCGGTTCATTTACTCAGATATGGCAAAGTAGACAAATTGTCTATATCAGGAAAACGGGACAGTACGCCAAATATTGCAAGCTCTAGAGTACACATATTGTCTATATCAGGAAAACGGGACAGTACGCCAAATATTGCAAGCTCTAGAGTACACATATTGTCTATATCAGGAAAACGGGACAGTACACCAAATGAATGATTCCCTTCTTGTGACATTTATGTTAAACAGGGTTACCATCACAAGATGAAGCTTTATTTACCGACCTAAAAACTATTTTAATATCACGATCTTAAAGTTGAATTGAGGTTATTCTACTTTAAGAGTCATTCTATATAATTGAATAAGACATTCGCATATATGTTCCCTATGGCCAGCCAAACAGCTGGACTGAATGGGCTGACATTTTTTGAGGGAACCCATGGTTGCCCCAGGAGTATTATATGCTAAAGAAATTCTAAAAAAAAGTTTTCTTTAAAAATTCTAAATTTTTTTAAAGACATTTTTTTTCTTCAAATTTATTTTTCAAAATTCAATTTTAAAAAATTCCACGAGCTCTTCAGCTAGTATTAACTAATTTGAGTACAGGAAGAATCGAGTTTCTGATAACCCTTTTCTCTTGAAGATGCAACGAATGAGATTGAGATTATCTTGTATTTATTTTCAAAACAGAATAACGACAATATCTTCTTTATTTCTATTCCAACTCAAAGGGAGAGACCGGCTACACATGGTAGTTGAGCTAAAAGTGCAGTGTTGTGGAGAAAAACTTTAGAACTTATTTGATACCAAAGCATATGAAACATTTTTACGGTGTACAATTTTCAAATAAGAATTTAAGGTCGGTTGTAATATTTCACAAGTTTTTAATATTTTTAAGACAGAAAAAACAATATCTGTGTAATTGAAAACTTAACTAAAGTGTGACGTTTTCGAGTAGACAATTAACAATGATTGGTTTTTTGTAAGTTGTAACGACATTCTGCGCTTCGAGGTCGAAAACATGAGGTTTTGAGATCGAAAACATTAGGTTCCGAGGTCGAAAACCTGCGGTTCTGAGGTCGAAAACCTGAGGTTTTGAGGTCGAAAAAATTATTCACTATTCTTTGTTTATGTGATAAAATTATGTTATCTCTCAAATAATTCCTTATCTTGCTATAGTGTAATATAAATAGTAAGCTTACATTCATATTCTCATTTTATGAAGATATTTCTGCTTTCATAGCAGAACTGCAATTACTCCATTAACTATCCCTGGCCGGTATAATTTGTAAAATGTGCGTGTGCCCGCGGTCAGTCGGGTTAATTCTTAACTACAGGGTTACCCAGAAAGGATGAGACTTCAGAGACGATTGTACGGAAATTGCTTAGTCCGTTTTATTGCATTGAGGGTTCCTTGTAGGCTAAAACTGGTTTATTTATGTGCTTTAGTAAACCACCAAAATACTCAATTGAATGCAGAACCCAAAAATCATGTTTCAAATCGTCACATTTTTAGAGTTATGGGTCGTCTTAACAGTCTCATCCTTTGTGGGTAACCCTGTATCATAATCCTGCATTTACTTCTAAAATGCTTCTTAAAGTCAGACCTTTGTCTCACCAATTCAGGGGTTAAGTTTTACAACTTTTAAAGAAATAATCTAATTTTTAACAGATGCCTGCTGATTGGTCGTGTACAGTACACGTTAAACTCTCTTATCTCTGGTGTAAACCACAGCATATTCACAATGTTGCGCAGTATTAGACAAACTGCATAGAATTTTTACAATGTATTTGTATAAGATAAGGTGAGTGTTTGTTAACGTTGAATCATATAAATAATAGCAGACTTTTAGGGTGCTTCGGGCCCCTTTACTACAATTTTAGCTTTTAACATGTTGATCTGAAATTCGATATTTATATTAATCGTTCTAAAATTTCTGCTGATTTGAATTGGTGCATTTTCATTAACAATACATTAATGTCGACATTTTTTCATCTTTTACTTTCCATAATTAAACCTTCCCCTAGCCTCCTAGGGTCATGTGAGTTCGATTCGAATTTTTTTTTGGATACAAACGATACAGAAAGAGCCCAACTTTGGTAGAGATACTTTATCCAATTATTTTACTATATTTTCTTTAGTCATGCTGGGTCATAAATATTTTTGCTATATACAAGTGTTTTCAAAACAGTTTTTAATTTTACTTCGTCGTCGTTGGATTACCATTTTTACTGCTAAACCAACCTCAAAATAAAGTATTGATTTAATTATTATAAGATAAGATTCGAAAAAGCTAAGATTAGAATAACCTATAAAGAAAGCTCTACAGAACAGGGAGGTTTATATTGCTGTGGAATAGGAAGACGACATTTACGTAATCTTTCATGCAAATCACAACATTCTTTACAAAGGAGAAATAAATTAATTTTTTAATATTTTATTCTGTATAATAATATTTAAATATTTTTTACATAGATAAACATTGTTTTTAATCTGGAAGAAAACTAAAACAATCACAAATAAATATATAAGTAATTGATAAATAGAATAAATAGAATAGATAGAATAAATAGAATTGATAAATAAATGAATCGTTTCAATATACACAGTACACACTCAGTCTTAGCCACTTAAAGGCTTACGTCACAAAGTATATTCTAATGCCTCAAGGGTTTGTAAGATTAATTTCAAGTAACCTTTCATTTCAAAACTGTTATTTTCTACAACACAACAGTTCCCTTGAAAACTTTGTCTGATCAAGTATGAATTAGATATTGAGGTTCTTGATTATGAAAACTGAGCTGGGAACTTTAGAATGGATAACCTTTAATCCCAACTACTTTATCCAAATATCCACTATGGAAACTTTTAATTTTAGTCCTTAATCCACTCTTTTTCTCTCTCTTTGGATATACGTACATTGTTTTCTCCAAAAAGAGTGCAGGACTATAGTTCATAAATTGTACTGACCAATGACAGCCCTTGAAAATAAATCCTATTCCATGAGAGAAATCCGCAATTGCTAACAAATTAAGAATCTGTTGTCGGCCATTTTGTAAATTAATCGTTGAAGAAAAATATTAAATAATACGTTTAAGATTCTTTTTTAACTAATTTTACTAATGTATTAATAAAGAAATGGGTGAGAAATTAAGTGAAGGCCTTTCCAGTCAAGTACTTGTTTATCAAAATACTTAATCTTGAGACTAACATAATCTCAAGATTATTTTAGTCTCGAGATTAGAAAAAGAGAGGATTAAGCATTAATCCTGATATCCACCATTCTCAAGTTCCCAGCTCCGAGATTATTTCTACAAAAGTGACTTGTACAATTATAAAGTAAGAAATAATGGCGAAATTATTGGATATAACTAGTTTTCAAGTGACTGATCGGACAAAAATGTCCCGGGTACAATGGTGTGAATACGACATAATAGTTAAATTGAAAAAACTTTCTTTTACATTTGATAAATTTTCTATGCTAATATACATTTTGAATTTAAACAGATAATCTTTGATAATAATAATACTCAAAATAAAAGAAATTAACCAAAAACTTGAATCAAAGAATTCCCAAAAAATTAGGTTGAATCTCTGAAAAAGTAGATTTTCTCTCACTTTCCACAAATGTTTAATCTATCATAGTGTTTTCTACTTCTTTTCTTAATTCTCCAAATGGGACAACAGCTCTGAAAACATAAAAAAATTGAAGTAAAATATATTTTTCTAAATAACTAATAAAAGCATTTGAAATATTACAATGAACCACTGCAAAAAACATAATTTTCATTCTTTTTTAACCCTATTCCCGCTGGGGGGGGGGGGTCAATTTGACCCCCCCCCTGTAGTTTTTTTTGCATAACTCAAAAAGTATTGGTCTGAGGCTGTTGAAATTTTCTGACTTTTCTTACATACCCAAAGCCCTCCCTTTAGGCCTAAAACCGGGCTTTAATACTAACTGCCTGAGTCCTCAGGCACACTGCCTGAATGACTGCTTTTGCCTGTAGCAAACTAAATCTTTGTTTTGACCCACTTTCACTTGTCAGATTTTGATAAACTTTAGCTTTTTGGAAAGCCTATGACATAAGGAAACGGATTGCACAAGTTTTGCGAAAAAAAATGCAAATTTTTTGCAAAAACCTATCAAAGGAAATTTGCACATTTTTAGTTTTTCTTGATTAAAATCAGGTTATTTAAAATTTTGCAAAAATTTTTGCATATTTGAAATGGCATGGTCAAGGGCTTTTCAAAAATGTATAATTTGTCATTTTTTGGACAAATTTTTATTTGCAAACATTTTTACTATAAAACTGGATTTTGCGATAAAAAATTCAATTTTCGCAAATTTGCAAATTTTTTTGCAGATTCTTAAAGTAGAGCACAAGAGCTTTCTAATGATGTATCATTTGTCATATTTGGACATAAAACATGGGATTTAGAGGGGGGGGGGTCAAATTGACCCCCCCCCCAGCGTATCCTGGTTTTCAAGTACCCCAGCGGGGATAGGGTTAAGTTTGCTTGATAAAACATTCTTAGGACAAAAAAGTAAATGTATTTTTAGATTTAGTGCAGAATTTATTGCGTTTGATTTAATCATAAATCATTATAAATTTTGTTAAACTTACTAATTTTTGTACAAAGAAATTGAGTCTTTGCCACAAATTCTGATTTTCTAATCTTTATCTTTGCAACCCAATGTCGTAGATCTTAGATATTTCAAACTAAAAGTTTTGTCCGATCAAATGATCAATGTTTGAAATATCAATTTTACATGATCAGTACTAGGAACTTGAGAATGGTGGATATCAGGATTAATGCTTAATCCTCTCTTTTTGCTAATCTCGAGACTAATATAATCTCGAGATTATGTTAGTCTCGAGATTAATTATTAAGATAAAAAAATTTGACTCTAGGAACTCCAGATTTGTTCTTTTTCGTGACTGGAAGGGCCTTCACTTAATTTCTCACACATTTATTTATTAATTCATTAGTTAAAATTGGTTTAAAAAAAAAATGTCAAACGTATTAGGACATATTTTTCTTCACCAATTAATTTACAAAATGGCCGACAGCAAAATCTTTATTTGTTAGAAATTGCGGAGGTCTCTCATTGCCGATAGAATATATTTTAAAGGCTGTCATTTGTCAATACAATTTACGAATTATATTCCTGCACTCTCATTGGAGAAAACAATGTAGGGATATCCAAAGAGAGAGAAAAATAGTGGATAACCGACTAAAATTAAAAGTTTCCACAGTAGATATTCGGATTAAGAAGTCATGATTAAAAGTTATCCATTCTAAAGTTCCCAGCTCAGGTTGCAAAGATAAAGAGCAAAGCTAATTTCAGTTTGTGGCAATGGCTTAATCCTTTCGGTTTTATTTATAATTTTCCGCTTGTTCTCAAACACGATATACTGAGGAGAGTGTGAAAACTGTATGTCCTGTGCTTTGTGGTTCTCAAACACAATAGGAAAGCGTGAAAACTGTATGTCCTGTGCTTTGTGGTTCTCAAACACAATGTACTGAGGAAAGCGTGAAAACTGTATGTCCTGTGCTTTGTGGTTCTCAAACACAATGTACTGAGGAAAGCGTGAAAACTGTATGGTCCTGTGCCTTGTGGTTCTCGTTATTTTGCCAAAAAGTGCGGGAAAAGTTGCAATAAATTTATTATCTTTGTGCGTGTGAAAATTATTAAAATACTTTAGGGCATAATGTTTTCCAATGGTAAGCTTTAATGTACGTTCAAAATGAATCATGTTTAGGGATTAGGGGTAAAATGCGAAATTTCATGATTTTTTGCGAAATGTTATTTTTCAAAACAAAATACAATTAACAATTAAAGGTTAACAACTTCGCAATTTTTCTTCGAACGGTATACGAAAATGCAAAATTTTCGTGAACTGATTTTCCGTTTACGCTGGAAACCCTTTTCGGGGCTTGTATCGGTCAATGTGAAGTCCAGCATGACAGCTTCTTTTCTAACTGTTTATATGGATTGTACAATGTGCATGCATGAAAAAATAATAATTATTTAAAACACTGTTATTTTGGTTCGCAGTGTTATCCAGTTTTTGGGACAGAAATTTTCTCTTTATCAAGAAGGTTCAAACCTTTTTAAATTTAATTTTGTTCCGAGCTTTAGTGAGGGACAACATATGATCTAAAAAGGCGAGAACCTTCGAGATATAGTAGGTAATAATGATAAAGTACACACTAGTTTCATAAAAATTAGTTATAGAACCTTACAAAATACAGACAAAGTCTTTGTCACAAAATAAAATAAAACGTTTTTGGAGAAAATCCGGGAACCAATCAAAACATTATAGTGTAACAGTGGGCGAGTTTTGTTGATCTTTTACGATCAGCAATTCAAGGATTTTTTGGATCGCTGAGATCATAGCTACCAAGGGGAATCATGCCCCCTTTCCCCCCCCCCCATCTTTAACCCTACGGTTGGACTTTAGAGTCCTATTTTGAATCCTAACGGATTTATTTGAGTTTGCATTTGGATTCTATAAATAACCCAAGCGACGCCGAATTTTCCGTTATCTTGAAGACCCAAGCGTTGGGGAGGGGGCGGAACAACCCCGGGGTAGCTAGGGTTAAATGCGATCCTAGGATGGAGCAAAATCGAAGGAGGAGAGTTAGTTGA
>NW_019396721.1:29309-34488 GCF_000591075.1 Eurytemora carolleeae
CCCCCCCCCCATCTTTAACCCTACGGTTGGACTTTAGAGTCCTATTTTGAATCCTAACGGATTTATTTGAGTTTGCATTTGGATTCTATAAATAACCCAAGCGACGCCGAATTTTCCGTTATCTTGAAGACCCAAGCGTTGGGGAGGGGGCGGAACAACCCCGGGGTAGCTAGGGTTAAATGCGATCCTAGGATGGAGCAAAATCAAAGGAGGAGAGTTAGTTGAAGACCAGCTCCCTATTTGTTAGGTTCCCTTGAAGAATTCTCCTATTTGATGAAACTGATTTGATTCATAATATTTAGTTTGTATAAGTATCGTTCGATTTAAAGTTTGTATTTTTTGTATCTTTTGTATATAAATATATCGTAAGAAAAACCGACTCGTAGAATATTTGAGAAACTCAGTGCATTGCTTTATTGATTTTTATTCATATACCATAATAGCACATGTGCTATAATGTACTGGTAATTTAACATTATATCACGATAATTAATTTTAGCACGTTCATCATGAAATTCACGATGAAGTGAGTAAGAATGATAAAGTACACTATATACTATAGTTTCATAAAACATGTACGACACATTGTAAATAAAAATTTATATGTTATGTCACGTGTTGGATTTTCAAATAACCGAACAATTCTGGTATAGCCAAATTTAAATTCATTAGAATTGTGAAGGTTATTTTAAAGGAGGTTAATTTTGCTGTGATACAATTAATATCAGATTCATAAAACTATGAAATATAAATACGACATTTCATCACTTGAGTCTCCTTAACAGTTTTATTGTCTTACTGCTTCCAAAAAATGATTAAATTTAAAAGCTGTATAAAAGCTACCACGATTATATTACTTGATCGGTGTTATAGGTCTCTCTTCCTGAGGACACAAAATCCTTTAAACAATGCTTTCACAGAAAAGTTATAACTAGAGCTGGGGTTCGTTAACGAACGGCAAGTTAACAAAAGATTCGGTTAACGAACGAAAAAATCGTTAATTTTTAAATCATTCACGAACGGAAAAAGGCGATATTGATAAATAATGAAAAGTTATGAACTTTCAAAACAACGGCGACTTGCGTTGACATTTTCAACTTAAGATTGCATTAAACTTACAGAATGCCATTTTTTAAAATGTATTTTGATGTGTTTTTTTTACATGTTTTGATGTTTTTGAATGTTGTCACCCAATTTGTCCGGCTTTTTTTATAAATAAATCGTTAATGACTTGTTAACGGCTGGCACACGTTAATGATTTATGAAATATTTTCCGTTAATAAAATTGAGATAGTTAACGAAAAGTAAATTTCAATAATAAAGAGAAAATACCGTAATTGAACGGAACCTTCCGTTCTTAACTAAATGACGAACTTTTACGTGAGAAAAAATTTTATATCGATTTTAACAACAGTTACCGAACGGATTGAAAAAAAGTCTGAACGTGTCCAGCCCTAATTAAAAAATAATAAACCAACAGGTTTGATTAAAAATGGAACTTATTTATAATAATTAAACATTATTAAAAGCACTGTTTCCTCTGCGACAAGCGTAGGGTAAACCAGTAAAATATCTCAACTCCTAAAAAATATTTTAAAATTATTTCTAAAAAATTATATTTAAATTCTTCAAACACCAACAGCTACATTTCTGAAGTTATGATAAGACTAAGACTAAATTAATTACTAGAATTTGGGCGTTTTGTCAATTAAATTTATCAACAAATCCACGGGAGATTATTAATGAAGATTCTAGACAAATATAAGTTTTTTGACAAAATAAATGTGTGTTCATCTAATCTCCGTTTATCGTTATTTATTATTTTGCATTCGACTGCAGTATGTCTGCTGGTGAGAAGAGATAGGGATTAGCCGACCCAAACAAATATTTAAGGTTTTGTTTCTTAAAAAAGAGTTTGAGATGAAAAATACATATAGATATCCAATTTAATTTTAAGCATGTTTTTATCAAATTAGGCATATCAAATTCTGACCAAAACTAACTGTCAATTCGATTTGTAAAAATGATTTTACAAATCGGTTTGAAAAATCGTTTTAGTTGATTTCATGGTCGAGAGTAAACATTTAGCACAGTGTAAATAAAGGAAACTTATCGAGCAGAAAATTTTAAAATGTAGGTTAAGAATTTCATATCTTTGTGGATCCTCTTAAACCCAATGTTTAAAAAAAAACCTTGAAAACGATTTCCATGTTAGTATTGGTGAGTGGATTTTTAAGCGGTCTTAGATTTACAAGAATGGATTTTGAATTGTATAAAATTTAAATAGCTGATAGTTGATTGGTTAATGGTTATACATACAAGCACTAAAAAACCATTTTTTTACCATTTTTTTCACTTCTACAAATTTGCTGAAAATTAGTTTAAGAATTGAAATGTAATCTCAAGTGATACTCCATTCGCATTGCGCCGGATGTTTCTTTTCCAAAATCATTTAATAATCATTATTTATAAATTTTGAATGGAATAAAATTTAAATAGCTGCTTGATTGGTTATACATACAAGCACTAACAAAACACTTTTTTACCATTTTTTTCACTCCTACATATTGGCGAAAATTAATTTAAGAATTGATTAAATGAACTTTAACATAATCTCAAGTGACACTCCATGCGCAGATCGTTTCTTTTTCAATATTATTTAATAATCAGTATTTATGAATTTGGAATAAAAATGGAATAAAAATAGCTGCTTGATGATTGGCTTTATATACATGTGTAAGCACTAACTACACAACTTTTTTTCTTCTTTTTTCACTTTATCTGATCAAATAATGCGCAATACTTTGTCGTTTTTCAGGCTAAAAAATATTTAAAAGTAGAAATGGGCAAGTCAATTTTGTAGAGTCATAAAAAAAAACTGTATTGAAAATGGTCTGTTTAAAGTCCCTTTATATAAGTTAAATTTTACCAGATAAAAGACTGAACCCTATACAAAGTCCAAGAAGTCCATTTATATAAGTTAAATTTTACCAGATAAAAGACTGAACCCTATACAAAGTCCAAGAAGTCCATTTATATAAGTTAAATTTTACCAGATAAAAGACTGAACCCTATACAAAGTCCAAGAAGTCCATTTATATAAGTTAAATTTTACCAGATAAAAGACTGAACCCTATACAAAGTCCAAGGAGTCCATTTATATAAGTTGAATTTTGCCAGATAAAAGACTGAACCCTATACAAAGTCCAAGGAGTCCATATATATAAGTTGAATTTTACCAGATAAAAGACTAAACCCTATACAAAGTCAAAGAAGTCCATTTATATAAGTTGAATTTTACCAGATAAAAGACTGAACCCAATACAAAGTCCAAGGAGTCCATTTATATAAGTTGAATTTTACCAGATAAAAGACTAAACCCTATACAAAGTCAAAGAAGTCCATTTATATAAGTTAAATTTTACCAGATAAAAGACTGAACCCTATACAAAGTCCAAGGAGTCCATTTATAAAAGTTGAATTTTACCAGATAAAAGACTGAACCCAATACAAAGTCCAAGAAGTCCATTTATATAAGTTAAATTTTATCACATAAAAGACTGAACCCTATACAAAGTCCAAGAAGTCCATTTATATAAGTTAAATTTTACCAGATAAAAGACTGAACCCTATACAAAGTCCAAGAAGTCCTCCTATTTGTCCAACAAAATCAACCCACGTCATCCTAAAATTGTTTTTTTTTTATAAAAAGACAAGAATCATAACTTTTTTGTCTTTTTTCTAAAGCTTTTATTTTTTAATAATAGTAAATAATAGAAAATTTAAAACGCCATTAATAATGAAAAATATATGTTTACATAAATAAATATAATGAAGACGACTTTCGAATTCAATTTTGATTTTTATTAAGCTGTTAAACAGCATGGATAAACAAAAACATGGACACAAAGAGGAGCTGTCAATTATAAAAGCTTCTTTAATTATTTGTAAACTTGAAACTCGAAAAAAGTTTGTTAACAATTAACACTTAAATAAAAAGTTCAACTACAGGGAGTCCCATGAAACATGACAGTTGGTGAATAGTTTAGAATGTCTTCTTCCATAAAAGTTGTTTAATACCAAAGACAATAATATAAATATTATATAGGAGTTATGTTATAGTAAAATTAATTTCAAAGTAAAATATGCTTGAGCAAAAGATTTTTTGAACGAAATAAACTGCAAACAGCCATTAATATCCATTACAGTGTATGGAAGACGACATTCCAAACTATTTACCAACTGTAATATTTCGTTGGACACCCTGTACCATACAATGCCGGTTCAACATTGGGTTTCATAGATATAGGGAGTAGAAAATCAGAGGTTTGGCAGAGGCTTAATTCCTTTACTTAAAAATGTTCTTCATTATGGAGTGATACATCCAACGAGGTTAAAGTATTTAGAGTGATGATGTAGCTATTCCTCTACTATTTGTACAGGCCATGTATGTACTCCACTTTCAAAGATTAATCTGTATGTTACAGTGCTTGGGGGGATTTCTGAAAATCATTTTTTTTGTCACGTATGTTCAATTGATCCTCTATTTATAAGAGTGGATTGCAAAATTTTGAATCTATTCTTAAAATCTGAATTAAAAGGCTCTAAGTTGCCTGCTATCTCTGCTTTCGCTACTCATTTTTCAAAGGGGGAAGGACAGAACTTCCCTCAGTTTTCCAGGGGAAAGGGAAGTCTCCTTAATTTTCTAGGGGGTGGGCGTCCCCCCCCCTTAAGCCGACTCTGGCATTACTACATTGTTCATTAAATTTAAAATACAAAACCTCCCCTTGCACTTGTACCCCGAAAGCGTACTGCATATTTGATGTTTTTACAGTATTAATAGGCCATAATCTCTGTCTTAATCGTACACTCAGGCTAATATACACAGCCAGGTAGCTAAGTTCCAGCCCCCCTGCAGATACAATCATTTGCTTAAAACTATACTAAGTTCATACTTAAACCTATATTTGTTCTGAGACGTATTATGGAGAAAAAAATTAAACCTTTTAGTTGCATTTTTATAAAAATAAATAACGAGGGTCAATATGTTGATAATACTCTTTTTTAGAATGAAATGCCTAACCTCAATGATCTTCGGAACTGGAAAACTGTTGGTTCCTAAAATAATAGAAAATAAAGGATTTTTTTTCAAATAGAAAGGGCAGATCACGGGGGGGGG
>NW_019396721.1:34625-66239 GCF_000591075.1 Eurytemora carolleeae
AATACAGTACAGTTCTAGAATACAGTAGAGTTCTAGAATACAGTACAGTTCTAGAATACAGTAGAGTTCTAGAATACAGTACAGTTCTAGAATACAGTAGAGTTCTAGAATACAGTACAGTTCTAGAATACAGTATAGTTCTAGAATACAGTACAGTACAGTCGGAACATTTCACAAAATTAATAAAAATATAAATTTGCATTGCATTGAAAATTGAAAAGCTTACCGTCAAATATTGCTTCAGTTTTAACCTTTTTCGGATCCAAATACTGTCTTTTTGAACTTCTTTTCTCAATCTCCCTGAAAACATGAAAATTATGTGAATTTATGCTATTATGATGAATGGTGTAGGCTTCGAAAAAAATCTTCACATAAATCACATAAATTTTACGTGGCGTACTGTCCTGGTTGCCTAGTACTGATCTAGCTGGTACAAAGTCGGCCCGGTAAGGAACCGGAGTTTATAGTTACATGGTTCAAACACGTATTTTGAATCAGTGGTTCAGAATCGGGTGGTAGGTATAAACTTGATTATTTTGAAAGTATTAAAATGAAAACTGGAGCTACGAGGTAATAAAGTTGATTTCATAACTACGTATAATTTTGTCCTTTTTATTAAGTCTGCGTTGGAAGAATTAATCGTTATCAAGTGTTAACATTAAATTACTTTAGAAACGAAATTTATTTATAAAGATTATCTAAAATAATTACTGAATAAAAAGCGGGAGGTCTTCATCTGGATACAGTCTTTTATACTCAGCCACAACCTAAATTTAAAAATAAAAAATTATTATAAAAAATGTATTCTGAAATTTTTGTTGAATTCAATTCATTTTCTTAATGAATTGAATTTAGGGACATTACATTTGGGAAGTTACTTCTAAACCTTGATCTTAAAAAATAAATTTAGGGAAAATCAAATCTTAAAATTTACAATTAACATAATTACAGTGTTAAATCTACCTGCTCCGACCACATTTTAGGATGCGGAAGGTCGTCGGTAAATTTACAAAGCAAAGATAATCCAATGTTTTTAGTATCACACCTACAATTATGAAATTATCAGAATTAGATTAATTTATGTTTGGCCTAAAAATAACAACAATAATAATGAAAACATTAAAAAAAACTTAATAATAATAAAACCGGAATAATCAACATCAGTTAAAAGATAAGAATAAAAACATCAACTATAAGATAAACACAAAATAATAAGATAAGAAGAAACAACATAATAATAAGATAAGTATACAAAAACATCAAGAATAAAATAAGTACAAAATCATCAATAATAAGATAAGAGTAAAACAACATTAAAAAAAAGCTAAATAAAAATTAAACAACATTTATATTAAGATAAAAATAAGCAACATCCACAAATGACAAGAGAAATAGTAACAATTAACAGCTTCCACTATCAAATCATAACCAAAACAAAAATTTAACCTCCTGAGTGGTGTAGCAGAAACTGAACTAGAGTAAGTAGTACTATTTACATCCTGAGTGGTGTAGCTGATACTGAACTAGAGTAAGTAGTACTATTTACCTCCTGAGTGGTGTAGCAGAAACTGAACTAGAGTAAGTAGTACTATTTACCTCCTGAGTGGTGTAGCAGAAACTGAACTAGAGTAAGTAGTACTAGCACAATCTGGTAAACAGTAGTTACAAGATCGACTGCAAACCAAATATTTACATTTTTTTTAAAAAAGTGTAAAAATATTAAGAAAAAAAATAAAGTTCAAGGGAGGTTATAAATAAAAGGAGGGTATAGGCTTACGGCGAAAAATTATCGATGGTGAAGGTCCTCGCTTCGTATCTTACTTCTATCTGTTGCGTCTACAAGGAGAACATCGTTAAAAACGTCTCATACCGAAGAACGTAGCGTCCACACAAATTCAGACAGTTGCAACATTCGACTCGGATCGTAACAAAATCAATTTAATTCCAAACAAATCATTCAGATATAACAACCTACAATCATAGATTATTTTTCGACGCATTCGTATAAAGTTGATATTTCATATTATGTTTTACTCGTTTCTTATAAATTGTAGTATCTGAATGCATATTTGTTTGGAATTAAATTTTTTTTTACGATCCGAGTTGAATGTTGCAACTTTTTGATTTGTATGGACGACACATTCTTAAGTGTGAGTTGTTTTTAACAATTTTCTCCATATAGACGCAACAGATGGAAGTAAGATTAGTAGCGATCACCATCGATATTTTTTCGTCGTAAGCCTATACCCCCTTTCATTTTCGAGAACACTCGACCTTTAATTTTTTTAAATTTCATCTACAGAACAATGAACTATCCAAAGGAAATGATTACTTGCCTCAAACTCAAATATTTGTAAGCTGATGTAATCTTTAATATATAAACATTTGACTTTTTGATTTTACAGAATGTTCAAAGGCCTCTCTGAAAATAGGTAGCAAATATGTAAAAGCAAAATATTTCTCTATTATGAAAAACAACAAAATAGCTCAATTTATACGTTATTGTACAGTAGGAATTTTCGGCGAATTACAGGGTTCAATTTTGTCCCCTTTTTTCTTGCAAAGATATGTTAAAACTATAACAGTGAAAATGTTGAATTATTTACACAAATACGTAAAATTATTTTATTAAATTTTCTAGTCTGGGACCTGGGTTGTGTACACACTCTTTTATTATTTTCATTTATAAATCTTTCCAGTTGAATAATTAGTTCATTTACTTTGTTGAGTAATCATTTAAATATGTTTGTTTTTGACTAGGGTTTATACTAGCAGAATAAAAAAATCAAATATTTTGCTTTTTGCGCGCATATTTTTTGTTTCGCCGAAAATTTCGCCTTTTTACAAATTCCTTGCAGAGAAAATACGCGCGATTCAGTGCAAAAGATTGCGTAATAAACAACCAACCCCTACGTTTGACTTTTGCAAACTTTATGAAAGATTTATTCGTGATTAATTACTTTAAAATGTAGTCTAGAAAATTCTAATATTAATATATCATGAAACCGTATACATCAAATATTCATAAATAATAAGTTGAGTTATTAAGGTTAAAAGAAAGGTAGAAAGGGGAAAAGAAACAATTTCCTACGGATATAAGGCCAAAATTGTTTCCCACACTCCTATTTGCGTTTATCCTTTATGGATTAAATTAAATTGAACATTTTTTAAAACATTGAGACTTTTAGCAATGTATTACTTACACTAGTATTTAGGGTTTCCCACGAAACATGACATTCTTTGATTTTTTTAATATATTTTTTTCCATTTATTAGTTAACCTAATTTTAGCAGTAAAATACTAGAGATAATAATCACAAAATATTCCTAGTCCTGGACTTTAAAATACTGAACGTATAATTCTTAATATCTCCGGCACAAAAAAGGCAGACCACATTTGGAAATGCCAGGATAAGGAGAATTCTGTGGTTATTGTTTAAAGAATCATACATTTGAAAGAAGGTTAACGACTGAATGTCACTAATAAATTCCAAGATTAAAGACGACTTTCAAGTCGACTTGTTGCTTGCATGTTTCATGGGACACCCTGTACTTAATACCCTGGGGATACCCTGTACAAAATAGAGAAAATAAAAATATTTTTCAATTTTGACAATATTTAAGTTCCTAGCAGCTCCACCAAATATTCCTTTAATAAATGCATTTGTCTGCCAAGGGTCACACATCTTCGTGTCTAAAGTAAATAATTATATAAAATATGTTCACCTTTTGTTGGTTACCATGCAGCTACCTGCAAAGGATGCAACTTTAATAACGGATTTTTGTCATGGAACTTATTTTTAAAGCATTAAAGGGACTGTAAGAGTAATTTCAAGGGACCCTCCATGCAAAGACGCCAACTTAATCTTCCCGTTCTCCACCTACCTCTTGTTGGATAGAACCAAGGTGTACACCCTCCACTAGTTGGCAAGGATTTTCCAAACTCCAGTAAACACTCGAATACACAACCAGATTGGGAGTACAGTCTAAACAGGTCATACATTTAAAGTACAATTTAAACATATAACATGGAGTCATTGTTGTAGAGTACAGTATAAACATGTGATATGGAGTACATTGCTCTCTAGCACACTGTGAACAAGTTATACTGAGTACAGTTTTTTATAGTACAGTTTTGATATGGAGTACATTTATGTGCAGCACAGTTTAAAAAACTTATAAGGAGTACTTTATTTGTAGTACAGTTTATACAAGTGGTGTGGCGTACATTTATGTACAGAACAGTCTTAAAAGCTATGTGGAGTAAATTTATGTACCTTACAGTTTGAACATGTGATAAGGAGTACATTTATGTACAGAACAGTTTAAACAAGTGATATGGAGTGCATTCATGAACAGTAAAGTCTTAACAAGTGAAAGGGAATTGTACACGTTTATGTACAGTACATTGGTGCATTGTAGAATTTAAACATGTGTTATGGAGAACATTGCTATACAGTATACAGAACATTTTAATTTTTTATTATTTTTTATATATTATTTTAAACTTTAAATTTTATAATTTGGATACAGTTAATACAGAAAAATTATAATTTTATTGTTCTTCTTGTCATCCTTTCTTCCTTTATTTCTTTTTCTTTTGTTGACTGTCCCTGGGGTATGATAATTTTGAAAAATAAAAAAATATATTTGGCGGAAACCAGTATTTTTAGATTAAATGTATGTTTTAGTGTGTTCTAATTTTCCTGACTCAGTTAGTAGACTTTTTGCGGTAACCAGGAATATCTGATGTTGCACAATTGATCAGGCTGTTTTAAGGTTAGGAGGGTGGGAGCCAGGTGGAAAAAAGGTTTCGACAATTGTTACTTTGAGTTTCATGTCCAAATCCTGGTTACCCCTAGTGGTCTTAAAAATGGAGCCCACAACATTTGTTTACCAAGAAATCAATTCCAAATGCTGTTTGTGATCAATTGGAGGAGTTGGAAGTTTGGAGTAGGTTAGGCAGGGAGGGTATTGAGGGACTCCCAGTCCCATAGAAATAGAAGATCCCTACTTTTTCCATGATTTATACTCTTTCCCAGTTCTGCGGAATTTTTATAAGGTTACCCATTGAAGTTGCACCACATGTCCATAAATGGGGAATTGCTGCTACTGTATTTCAGAATACGGCCTCGTCTGCAGCAATCTTTTCCTCACAGCCGACAGAATATAAACTGGTATCATTGTGCATGCTACACCGTTTATCAGGATTCTACTATCTATTTTCCAATTTCCTTGTTTATAGCAAGAGGTAGGGGGGAAGAGAAGTATAGAGAAACCCCTCCCTCAGCACTGTTATTTTCTTTTTTTTCCAAGTAGGGTGTACTGCCATGTTTCATTCCACACAGGGTTCTGCTCAGCTGCGTGAAACTAGAAGTACTGTACAAGAACCTAACCATCCATAGGCTTAGTGGCAACTGACATTTTAATTTGTGATACGGAGCACATTGCTGATTTACAATACAGTTATAGATTGCTATAAATATTATTCTAAAACATTTGTTTTGTTAACATTTGTTCACTTACTTGTGCATAGACAGGGGATATTCATCTTGAAAATAACAGTTTCTTTTTGATGCAGGAATCCCTCTGAATTTTCATATTTCAAAAACTTGTAAAGTCTAATTGTTTTTTCGGCATCAATGAGGAATTTTACACTCGCCACACATTGTATAGTCCCTATATCTTTGGAACCAAATGATGTAAACCTTTGACTATCAGGTTTACGACATCAGGTTACAATGACATAAAGACTAGGAAAGAGACAAGTCATCAGTGCATTCACCCGCAAATTTTTGACGGCGCGTACACCTCATATGACGTCTTTGACACAGTTTCAGTATTAAAATCATGAACTCCACATTCATAGTACAGCTCTGTATGTGCTGAAAATGGTTGTGAACTCATGATAAGGTTATTTCGAAACTCTTTAATTATTTATTAGAAAGGAATAGAATATGGCTAAATCCCAGATTTTATATGAAAAATAAGAAATGCTTAAAACAATAATTTTCTCATGTAGTGAAATTTTATCCAGTCAAGGTTAGTCAAGGGATCATATATAATTTCTTTATATTAACAAGGAAATGTTGCTTTAAAGGGACTGTAAGCATAATTTCAAGAGACCATCCAAATATGACAATACCCGATTCGCAAAGGTACCCTTTATTTCATTAACAATGTCGAAGATATTGTTGATATTTTAGTTTTTATTTCTGATAATTTTTGTAATTCCTGCACGCGCAAGTCAGTTCTGAAGAGAAACCACGATTGAAAAAAATAAGTTTTCAATTTTATAAACATTAATATCCAATTTATTCTAGCTCAGACAAAACTTATAAGGGCATTGCCATCTTTGCAAGAGGGATTACTTGAAATTATACTAACGGTCCCTTTAAAAGCAAAATTAATCTATAAATAAATTTAGCTTGTTTGTCTGTTTGTTTGTATCCTTAATAAATGTAAAAATGGTTTATGAATGATCAAAATTTTAAAATTTGTGTTTTAAAGTTTCATATTTTTGTAAAATTTTGAAAATTTTTTAAAACTTTTTTTGTTTTTTTTTATACTGTTCAAAGAGAAGATTCTCACAGATAAAGCCACAACTAAAAGTTGAAATAGAAGATGGGCGCAAAGCGCCCTATAAGCCTAATATATGAAATTTCCTAATGCTATCATCTGCAATAGTATCCACAGCACCCATTGCTACCAGATTTTCATGCCCTGGTCTAATCACGAATCCCTGAAAGAAAGCAAAAAATGTTTAACATTAATAGTACTGAGCTGGAAACTATTTTATTGTGGAAATCGAGATCAATACTTTATCTCCTCTTTTTGTCTGGATCTGCAGATTAATTTTGTCTTTGCTTAATATCAAGGAGATTGTCTAATTTTTAACCAATCAAAGTGTTGTTTGCATAAACAGAACAGCCAATCAGAAGCCGGGAAATTTATGGACAACCAACAAGAGAACTATTATGTTGTCCCCAGCAGGGACAACAAAAATGGAGGATTAAGCAGAATATAAAAAGTTTCCACAGTGGATATCGTGATTAAGCGAGCGGGATTAAGGGTATTAAAAAAACAAAATAAGGTACTTGATGAATCAATTTCATGTTTTGTAATTTACTCACTTCACTTCTATAAACGATTTTCTGAAAAGAAAATTTGACAAAACCTGAAGCACACAGAAAAAAAAGAGTTTAAAATATCAAAGGTTTAAACCATCAGGTTCCAAAGATAAAGGGATTAAAAAAGTGAGTTTCTGGCAAAAACTCAGTTCCTTTGTATTTTGAATATGCATGGCAATGTTTCTAAAAGAGTCATTTTTTAGTAATATTTATTCAAGGACAACGTACTTTCATGGATAATATGATTTTGCTGATCTTATCAAGTTTCCTATTGGCTAATGACTTTCATTTTTTAGTAATATTTATTCAAGGACAACGTACTTTCATGGATAATATGATTTTGCTGATCTTATCAAGTTTCCTATTGGATAATATGATTTTGCTGATCTTATCAAGTTTCCTATTGGCTAATGACTTTCATTTTTTTAAACGATTCGTAGAAAAACGAAAATGCATTTGTTTCAAATTTAAATATTTAACTATTAAATGCATACAATTTCAGGTTCAGAATATTCCGAACAGTAAAGACAAATGAATCGCTACGAATTTCACTTGCACTTTTCTGTAAACCTTAATCCCTATACCTTACATCAAAAACCCAGAAAAATATGGATATTAAGATCAAGCGTTGTATAGTGCAAAAATGTAAACCTCAGACCACATTTATAGAAATACTTAAGCTATATCAATTAGTATCTCCATATAAAGGGCTGTTTTATTTATGGCCTATTGTCCCGTTTCGTCTTACTTCAAGGTTATAATGCAAGGAAAGTTATTTCAGATGTGTACGCATCTTTTGTACTGCAGTGTACTGTATCTGGGCGATAATGTTAACACAAGACGGATATCGCAGCCTGACATGGGATCCATCTTTTATATAAAAAATCAATTAACTATTTTGGTCAAAGGAAACTATTATGTGAATTATGTGAATTATCAAATTATCAAAATTATCAAAATTAAATGCTTTTATCCTCCACGGATACTAAACAAAACACTGATGCATCTATTCTTATTTACAACTTCCGCCCTGTGAGAACTGGTTTCAATATGTACGCAGAGTACACGCAACTGCAATTAACTTTCCTTGCATTATTATAACCTTGTCTTACTTAGTACGTCTGTATGTGTACTGTTCAACTGCTCGATAGATGCTTAAAAACCAGTCTGGTAATTGAATTTAACCATAGTTTACAGTTTACAGTTTCTTTATGTGGCATATCATTATGTAAATTGATAAGAAAACAAGAAGAGAAAAACGTGTCCACTATTTTTATATCAAGCATATTTTTAAAACCAAATCCAATGAAAAATGTACTTGATAATCCTACCTTTTCTGTTATTGAAGGAAATTTAGCTGGAGAGTTGACTACAGATAAAAAACCTGAAAAAAAACCATTTGAAATATCACAAAAAGAAATACGTTAAAATAAAGTAAGACTGAAAAACACAAAAGCACAAAATGTATTTCCAAATTATCACCAAAAAAAAATTATTTTTATAACTGTAAACTAATAAATGTTCCCAAAATCTAAATTTAAAAAAAAAGTTGTACCTTCGAAGTCGTCTCCAACCGTACCAGGGGAAAGAATGTTTGCGTGAGAATCCACAATAATCGTTAATCCGCGGTTCTTACCTTCATTATTTAATCAATATAGATTTATAGATTTCATAATTTTTCATCGATTGGTTGATTGATTGATAATTATTGAATAGAGAATTGATAGAATTGATTTATGTATAGAATTAATTTATTGTAAGGTATATATTTATAGATAGAATTGATTTATGGGTAGAATTTCTTTAAAAATAGAATAGTATGGTTTGAATTGATTCATGGATAGAATTAATTTATTGTATGGTATTTATTTATGGATAGGATTTATGGGTAGAATTGATTTTAAAATAGGATAGTATGGATAGAATTGATTAATGGATATTGATTAATAAGTATGGATAGAACTGATTTATGGATAGAATAGATTTATGGACAGAATTAATATATGGATAAAATTGATTTTAAAAAATTGATTCATGGAAAAAGATTGATTTATGAATAGAATTGATTTGTGGATAGAAAATATTTATGGATAGAAATGATTTACAAATAGAATTGATTTATAAATAGAATTTATCTATGTATAAATTGATCTATGTATAGATTGATTTACAAATAGAATAGATTTAAGGATAGAATTGATTTGTGATTAGAATTGTTTTATTGGTAGAATTGATTTATGAATAAAATTTATTTATGGACAAAATTAATTTATGGGTAGAATTGATTTATGGATACAATTAATTTATTGATAGAATTAACTTATGTTAAGAAATGATTTATGGACAGAATTGAATTATGGATTGAATTGATTTATTATTAGAATTGATTTATGAATGAAATTTATTTATGGACAAAATTGATTTATGGGCAAAATTGATTTATGGGTATAATTGATTTATGGATACAATTAATAGCTTCCTCGAAGGAGTTTAGAAGATTCATTTTCTGGGTTGCAGCAACTGATCTTGTGAACATTGTGTCCCTTTATATATTTAGATATTCACATATTTGCCATTTTTGCTATTTCTAAAATTATTAATTGACCAAAGCGTATCCAACTTTTGGCCGGAGCTTACGCTGATAGAATGGATTTGCGACTGCCGACGAATGTACGGATAGTGTAAAGAAACTTATAGGAGGATAAGGTGAACCTAGACTTATTGTACTAAGTGCATGGTTAGATGGAATTTATGATATTTTAGGTACGCTGGGTTCAGTTAATTTCTGTAACGTAGTTCAACAATCTCTAGCTCTCATTGGTTTAAACAACAAATATCAGATTTCTTGACATCCTATTAGTTCTTGTAAAGGGAATATTCGTGCAAAATTAAAGGGGTATAGGCTGACGTCGAATTGAATTCGATGGAGATCGCTACACATCTTATTTCTATTTTTGAACAAATTTTTAGTTTATAATGGTCATTCAAATATTAGGAATAGTATGTTAAAAAAAAATAAAGAAAAGATAATTAATAAAAAAGGTTAAACTTACTTATAAATATCCTCAGCGGCCCGGGCATTAAATGTACAACACATTCCTCTATCTGTAGGGTTAGTTTTAAATATTGCTGTACAGTTGACCTAAAATATTAAATGTACACTGTACAGCACATTTCTCTATCTGTAGGGTTAGATAACTGTAAACTAATAAATGTTCCCAAAATCTAAATTTAAAAAAAAAGTTGTACCTTCGAAGTCGTCTCCAACCGTACCAGGGGAAAGAATGTTAGCGTGAGAATCCACCATAATTGTTAATCCGCGATTCTTACCTTCATTATTCAATCAATATTGATTTAAAGATTTAATAATTTTTCATCGATTCGTTGATTCATTCATTCATATTTTTATTCAACTACAAAGCATGAGATATTACAAATAAGCAATCACAATTTACTATGCAGTTTGGACCTGCTTAACCAGGGTTGGTTGTTTTGAGTGGTTGGTCCAACTTGCTTAGTATTGATTGATTGATTGTTATTGAATATAGAATTAATAGAATTGATTTATGGATAGAATTAATTTATTGTATGGTATTTATTTATGGATATAATTGATTTATAAATAGTATAGATAAATGGATAGAATTTATTTATGGATATAATTGATTAATGGATAGAATTGATTAATAAAAAGAAATTGATTCATGGAAAAAGAATTGATTTATGGATAGAATTGAATTGTGGATAGAATTGATTTATGAATAAAATTGATTTAAGTATAGAATTGATTTATAAATAGAATTTATCTATGTATAAATTGATCTATGTATAGATTGATTTACAAATAGAATAGATTTAAGGATAGAATTGATTTATGAATAGAATTGATTTATGAATAGAATTGATTTATGATAAGAAGTGATTTATTGGTACAATTGATTTATGAGTGAAATTTATTTATGGACAAAATTGATTTATGGGTAGAATTGATACAATTAATTTTGACTTTTTTGAGTCTCCTTAAGTCAAAATAAATGTTCGCCTGCACCGCGTCTTTTGGTTCCTAAATCTGGATATTTTTGTTCCGAAATAAATCTAGCACCCGCCTCACTTAAATCCTGTATCCGCCCCTGTACCCTTCACTCTGATTTGAAAGTTTGGTCCTTGTCCAATAATGCTATGACACTCGATTAAAGTTTGACCTATTAAACAAACATTTTTCTGATATTAAGGACTAAGAACCGATGTTGCATCTTACCTATTTCAGGAGTTGGTTCTTCCCCTGATTCAAAGCCAGGAGGCAGGTTTGCTTCCTCGAAGGAGTTTAGAAGATTCATTTTCTGGGTTGCAGCAACTGATCTTGTGAACATTGTGTCCCTTTATATATTTAGATATTTTCACAAACTGCAAAATCTCTAATTTTTAGTTGTTTGGAAGACTTTGTTCTCAATGCGTATCAATGTGATAGAAAAAAAGTATTCATTGAGCCCTGTGGACACAATTTTAGCTATTTCTAAAAGTTTTAATTGACCACAGCGTTTCCAACTTTTAGCCTGGGTTTACGCTCATTGGATGGATTTGTGACTGTCGACGAATGAACGGACAGTGTAAAGAAACTAATAGGAGGATAAGGTTAACCTCGCCTTATTGTACTAAGTGCATGGTAAGATGGAATTTATGATATTTTAGTTACGCTGGATTCAGTTATTTTTCTGTAACATAGTTCAGTAATTTCCAGCTCTCATTGGTTTAAACAACGAATATCAGTAAAGGGAGTGTTCGGGAAAAATAAAAGGGTGTATAGGCTAACATCAAATTGAATTTGATGGTGATCACTACAAATTTTTAGTTTATAATGCTCTTTCAAATATCGGAATGTTAAGAAAAGAAAAAGAAATTTAAAATTAAAAAAATAAGGTTAAACTTACTTATAAATATCCTCAGCGGCCCGGGCATTAAATGTACAGCACATTCCTCTATCTGTAGGGTTAGTTTTAAATATTGCTGTACAGTTGACCTAAAATATTAAATGTACACTGTGCAGCATATTCCTCTATCTGTAGGGTTAGTTTTAAATATTGCTGTACAGTTGACCTAAAATATTAAATGTACACTGTACAGTACATTCCTCTATCTGTAGGGTTAGGTTTAAATATTGCTGTACAGTTGACCTGAAATATTAAGTTATTAGGTCAATTTATAATTTCAGGTAAAAAAAATATTTATATCTTCTTTAAAAAGAATGGGACTTTCATTACGACAATAAATCCACTATAAATACAACGGTTTAAAGATTGAATTTAGTAATTCATGCATTTCTGTTAAAATTGATTTCGTACATACATGTTTTTAAAATAAAGAAACTAAAAAATGTTTTATATATTACCGGAACCCCTTTCCACCAACAGCGTTTAATAGTAGATTTTTCATCCCTGTAGTCCGAGGTCCACTTCCTGAAATTTTGAGAAATGTAATTATGTAAATATATAAAATGTTCCGAATTTTCTAATTTGTAATCTCTATAATGTACAGAGATGATATTTTAAAAGCTTAAACCCGAGTAAAACCCAAACTCGGGCTTAGATAGAACCCAAGTCAGGATTGGTTCTGATTCGACCAATGAGAGACTGTTTTGCAAGCTTTCTCTCTGTAGCAAACAGAATGCCGTCAGATCAGTAGACACATTATTTATCAAAAAGGTATGCGGACGGATTTGCAACAAGACATAAATTAAAAGTCATGCATTTATGAAATAACTTTGTTAAAATTTGACCAAAACCTAACACAAAATGTTGGGTCTGGGTCAAATCACGATTTTGAACTTTCTTCCCCTAAAATGAAGTTTTCAAACAATATAAGTTGGTACCATATCTACTTTAGAATATAAGTTGGTACCATATCTACTTTAGAATCAAATTACGAATCGATCAAATTATGATTTATAATTTTTAACCTTTCTTATCAAGGAAAAACTTCTTTTAGAAGTAGAACAGTAAAAATGGAAAAAAATTGCAACTGTAAAATTGATCAAATCACAATTCTTGATTCTTTTTAATAAATGTTCTAAATAAACTTTCTTTTGCAGAGTTATAAAAATAGAAATTCTATTTGGATTAATAAAAAAAATGATGTAAAAAGTTATTTTTATTTTTATTTTAATGGTTGCCTGATATCGAAGCAAGGGTTAATGCTGTGCCACAGCATTTGAAAAATACTTGGGAAGCTGTGAGTTAAATTCATGCTTTTAAACACAGCCCTAAACATAATAAAACATAATTAAAGAGACTGCTAACAAAATTCAAAGTAACTTTTAAAGGGACTGTAAGCGTAATTTTAAGTGACCCTCTGTGCAATGATATGTCCGATTTACATTGATACCCTCGATACCGTTATCTGATCAATAATAAGAAATATATATTTTCTCTTTCAAACTCGAAAAGTGCTTAATCCTAATCATTTCTCCAGTCTTTCTTACAAGCAAGAAATACGCTGGTCACTCATTCAAAATAAACAGTTTTAGAAAACAAATACATGGAGTTCAAATTATTAATTGATCAAAAAAAGCTTTTAAAGGTACCTTAGTAACTCGGGCATTGACATCTTTGCATTGAGGTTTACTTGAAATTACATGTATAATACCTGTAGAGAAGCTTTATTTTTATAGCAAAATCTTGAAAATGAAATTTTCTATGTAAAGAAAATAGTTGATTTTTCATAATATGTTTTAATTGTTATGATCTGAGAGTTACTTATAAAAACGTTTATTCCTGTTTCGAGGATTTTTGGTAATGAAGACGACATTTTCATATCTTCCAGGAATGTTCGAAAACAAGTTGTAAGCTAAATATTATTTAAAAAAACAAAATCAAAACTAGTATGAAATATTTAATATATACAAATGTGGCGAAAGATAATCGATGACTATAGGTTGTAATATCTGAATGATTTGTTTGATATTAATTTGATTTTTTACCCCTTTCATTTTTCGCGAACACTCCCTTTAATTTAATCCTTATTATTCACCAAATACTTTGTATTTGTATTTTAGTTTAATTTAAGGTATTTTCAATATCTTTATTTACTTTGCTTTAAAGATGTCTTTAAATACTATATTTATGGGGACCACTGCATGTTTGTTACTAAATCAAAAGTAGTCCATTTGTATTTAGTATATAATGTGAAATATGAAAAATAATTTACTTGAATTTTTGTGAGAGCCGTTTTTCTATTTCTTCCTGAGCTGGTCGTTTCTCCGGGTTAAGAAATACATCGAACTTTGGAGCTTTCACCTCCCGTCGTACACGTGATTCTGGGATTTCTGATTCCTAAATATTTGGAATTTGAAATTAGGATTTTTACAAACTAACCTAGTCTAAAAGTTGGAAATATTTGGAAATTGGAATTGTACTATAAGATTTTTCTTACTAGCCTAGTCAAACCGTGGCAAATACTTGGAATTTGGAATTGTACTTAAGATTTCTACTAACTAGCCTAGCCTGTTTGTTTTTAATCTTCCTGGCAGAAACAATCTCAAGAGCTGACGAGAGTCAACCCAGACCGAAATATATTTTCAATAAATGTGGAACTAACATCTACTTTTTTACTCTATATAGGTTTGGTCCATCACCATCACCGAATTTTGAAATAAATAGCCTAATATGGCTGGCAAATATTAAGAATTTGGAATTATCATTTAGAATTTTTACTAACTAGCGTAGCCTAGTCTAATAGTTTGCAAGTATTTGAAATATAAAATTTTAAAATATTAGCTAGTATAGAGTAGCTCTCAATGGCGGCTTAAACAGAAGAGTTATGGGGAAAAAATATAGCAAATTTTAATTTTACTTTAGTTTGACGTGAACAACAATGCATATTTAAAAAACTAATTTTCTTTAAAACAACAAAACAAAAAATACAATTTGAAAACAATAATATATTGCTGTAAACATAGATTAAACTTTTAAATTGTCCTGTCAATCATTTGTTAATCACACATAGTACCTCGGCGTAGGTCACTTGTCAAAGTATAAAAAAATATAAAATAAAGGTTTTTTTTGTAGTTTCTAGTTAAAAATTTGTGAAAAAGTTGAAGTAACCATGACAGTTGTCGTCTTTAAGATTTTACTATTTTTATCAAAAAAAAGGTGCATGGCATTATTTTGTGCTTTCCGACATGTGATGTTTCTTTGCCTTCTATGTATATTATGTATATTATGTATATTATGTATATTATGTATATTATGTATATTATGTATTGTATATAACAATGAGATGACTAAGAGTTTATAATGAACAGAAATCTGCACAAAATTATAAATATCTCCTCCGGTAGTTGAAAGCACAAAAATGAAGATTACGTTTTGAAAATGCAACGATCAAAGACGTTCCTTAAGTCATTTTCAACTGTCCCGTTTATCGGGACACCCTGTACATATCTTCCTCAACTGTCCCGTTTATTGGGACACCCTGTACATATCTTCCTCAACTGTCCCGTTTATTGGGACACCCTGTAAGCATCTTCCTCAAATGTCACGTTTATTGGGACACCCTGCACTTATCTTCCTCAACTGTCCAGTTCATTGGGACACACTGCACGTATCTTCCTCAACTCTCCCCTTAATTAGGACACACTGTACGTATCTTCCTCAACTGCCCAGTTTATTGGGACACACTGAACGTATATTTCTTAACTCTCCCCTTTATTGGGACACACTGCACATATCTTCCTCTACTCTCCCGTTTATTGGGACACACTGCACTTATTTTCCTCAACTGTCCCGTTTATTGGGACACACTGTACGTATCTTCCTCAACTGTACCGTTTATTGGGACACCCTGCACGTATCTTCCTCAACTGCCCGTTTACTGGGACACCCTGTACGTATCTTCCGATCTGATGAAATCTCACCTCTTGGATGAAATATGAATCAGTGTCACTTTCATTCTTAGCCAAATCTAATATTTCAGCTTTTCTCCTACGTCTAGAAACATTATTAAATTATTCATATTTTAATTTTAATGTGTACTAAATATGTTGGATTGAGTAATTCCCTTTCCTGCGTTAGCTGGAAACCATAATTTAATCAGCTAAATTACGCAGGGTTTAATTTCAATTCTTTATGTTCCATGTTTAAATTAATTCAAAATTTATATTATTTCAAGAAGAATTAAAAATAATTAAAGACCTTTAAACAAATTAATTTTTTAAAAATCTTTAAATCAATGTTAAAATTGTGAAAAATATTTTTAAAAATGGCGGCGCCTGCCATGTTTACCTGACAGCTGTTGCATCAGCTGTACAAATCACCTTCGCGGCACCATCACATGGCATAGGAACTATTCTTAACATCGGCCAACTAAAACAAAATAACTTTGTTAACACAAATTCGAAATATAAGGAAGACGATTTTACTGATTCTGATACCGTTGCTTGTTTCAAGACGTATGAATCCTTTTCCGCCCACATGTAACCCTCGCTCTTTCGTCCNTAACTGTTTAATCAAGAAAAATTAGAAAACAAGAGTTCCTTTGTGAATTAACTGTTTAATCAAGAAAAATTAGAAAACAAGAGTTCCTTTGTGAATTAACTGTTTAATCAAGAAAAATTAGAAAACAAGAGTTCCTTTGTGAATTAACTGTTTAATCAAGAAAAATTAGAAAACAAGAGTTCCTTTGTGAATTAACTGTTCAATCTATCGAAATTGAATGAAAACAGTTTATAAGCACACTATATAGAACTGGCTGAATGAGAATTGGTCAACACCAAAGAGCTTGGTAATATACTATTGGACTTTGATCAACACTAATTATTCCTTTTATCTGGATATATATATTATACTTTTTCCTCGTTTCTAGTTGATTACAGTGAGTACCCATAAATGTATAAATATATCACAGGCACAAATAAAAATACATTTACTAAGTATGTGTCATAAATTCTAATATTCAATTTTAGCTCATCCATAGACAAAAATATCGTACTGCTCAAAGCTGTAATCTTTTTCAGAAGTCGTCTTTATATATACTTTGCTTGGTTGGGTGTCTGCTTGTTTATATTCAATGAACGAAAAAAAGGCTGGAACGATCCAACCCAAATTCTTAGTGGGACCTTAAATGACCCCAGGGAAGGTTTATGGATGGTAAGAAATTAACAATTTTGCCTGAAATAAAATTTGATTTATCAAAATTAACGAAAATTGATAAATCCTCGAATTTTTGTTGTTGTTTGATAATTTAAGAAGAGAAAATACCACAGATAGAGAAACAATCAGAAGTTAAAATCAAAGGTGGGACAATGCGCTTGACAAAGCTTAAATTTCTAATATATAAATATATTTAATGGCCGACATTAAAAAACAGCTGCACACATCAACTGCATTAAGGATTGCCATCAATTAAAAAAAATTATTAAATTACAAAAGATGGCTGTCATAATTCACCACAACTGATTATCATCAACCTATTATAAAAGATGGCCTTCATTCAACAGCTAAAAGGTATCAACCTTATACAATAAAGATCAACATGATTTTACAGCTGAAAAACTTTACAGTTAGTGTTAACAGCCCAATTAACTTGAGGTTTACCATAATGTATTTCTAACAATGGGACAGAGGCACGATTTAATGACATATATCATTTATCAAATTGCAAATAAATGCATTTTTCTTTAAATGACAATGCACGAAATTCTTTCTAAAATGAATTTATTTCTGCAGAAATGATTTGATTATTTTCTACCCTAAAAATGTTCTGTTAAAATCAATATCTTAGGCCCTTAGATTTATTATCAAGTTCTTCTACAGTGGTAGGCGATTATATCAATACAATGAAGACGAATTTTAATTTCAATTTTGATTTATATCAAGATGTTAAATAACATGGTTACATCTAAACATAGAAGAGTCAAGCTGAGAAGCTATCCATTAAAAAGGCTTCTCTTTGCATGTAATCTTGTAATTTGAAAAAGTTTGTTAACAATCAAAACTTTAATAAAAACTTCGTGTTCATTGTGTTGATACCACTGTATAATAGCACTTCTAAAAAGTATTTTTTTACCTCGCTTCTAGTTTCAAATTCTAGCAAAATAGATTTAGGTTCTTCTTCTTTACATGCTTTCTTCCCTTCTTCCAGACTATATAATCCAGGTAGAACCTAGTAATAGGAATATATTTAGGTTCTTCTTCTTTCCTCCAGGCAATATAACCCAGGCAGGACATGTTCACAGAAATATTTTTAGTGTTTATTAAAGGGACTGTAAGCGGAATTTCAAATGACCCGCCATGCAAAGATGTCAATGCCCGATTCACAATTGTAGCATTATTTGCTTATAAAACTATGAAAACTCTTGTATCCTTAAAACCTCAAGTAAAAATTATACTGTGTTTTAATTTTAAAAACTGAATATTTTCATTTGTGATTTCTCATAAAAAGTGACAGGAAACATAAATGAATTATCAGAATTAAACCATTTAAAGCCTGGAACAATTTACCCTTTCCCTAATTAAAAAACTGTACTTGCCCGATTTACAATTGTACCCTCGACAATTTAATGTCGCATCGACAACATAATGAAGAAGATATTGCTTATTTTCTGTCTTAAAAAAATATACATTAGTTTTTTACAATTTTCCTCCTTTTCTCTGCTGGATAAATCAGCTAGCAAAGTTTAAACCACAATTGAAAGTTATGATTTTCAGATAAATAAAAACATCTTTTAAAAACGGGGCTCGCTTTAAATTTCGTCGAGAATTAATGGGAGCTGATTAAGAATTTACACGATGTCACACTGTACATATTACGGAAGGAGGGGGGGGGAGGAGGAAGAGACTTGAAATTATTGAAAATTGTTTTTACAACCTTGTAGCAGTATGTAGAGTAGTAGTATGCACTGGTTGTTGTAGATACCCAGCCTGGTGGGCATCCACCCCGTAGAGTTGACAAGGTCGACAGTGCTGAAAATATTGGATACAAGTGGAAAAATGTCAAAATAAAAAATTTATTGAAAATTGAAGTTTTTTTCGCTTATAAACATTTTAACACTCGAGTAAAAACAAGACTACATAAAAAAGAATAGGCATTTAATTTTTAGTAGTAAAAATCTAATTAGGTTTCGTACTAAGAAAGTTCTTTATATACAAACTTTTAAAAACCGTAAACACTTTAGAAGAAAAGAAGAAAAAAACTTAAAATAGCGTTCAATGCAACTCACCGTGAAATCTTTCATTATATCGACGAATAGCTTTTTTGGTTCGATTATTCTTAATGACGATTATAGGACGACTTGTTATACCGAGCACTACACTTGGAGCTCTCGCGTCGTCAGCTAAAAATCACAAAGAGTCAGTATTAAGTTAACAAAAATTTTGCAAAAAATCTTAAACATTTTTAGATATAATAAGTGTCAAAAAGTATCTAAATGGCTCTCTGTAATTTTTAACATGCTAAAACTGTGTCAAATCGTGAAGAGGGAAAAAATTCCAGATTTTCATTTATGTGTTGTACACTGTACACTGTACACTGTACACCGTACACTGTACACTGTACACTGTACACTGCAATACACTGCACAGCCTTTTTAATCAAATCAAGAGTAAATTGCTAGCTCCAGAATATAAGTTAATCAAGTTTAAATTGAGGATAATTATTTTTAATTTCAAATTTTGTTTTAGTTCAAATATTTTAAATTATTTAGAAAATGTGTAATTTGTATTCAACCAATTTAAACGGTTTTGGAAAACTTGGAAAGTTCTTTGGAATATAAAAATAATTGAAAATGTTTAAGCACAACTACTGTAAAACAAATGAAAGAAATCTGGAATGTAAGATTTGATGATTTGTCAGTGCAATAAATTTCTGCTTAGCGTGGATTCATAGTGTACACAGATAGAACAAGAGAAAAGCGTTGGTTTAATTTAGCCATTGTCATCTATATCGTTCTAATTAGCCATTAGTTTTTTACTCAGTTTGATGCCTGGTGCATAAGAATATATTCAAGATACATTTCACGCAAAATTCTTAGTATATCACATTTATATGCTCGCATGACACCAGGTATATAACTGCACAATATGCAAAGAAAATTGCGCACAATGCCCGGTATTTTACTTTACGCCATATTTATAAAAAAAAACTTTTTTAAGACTAAAGGCGTATTCTTTCTTTAGAGAATTAAGAAAAAAATCTGCCTCCTCGATGCTTCACAGAGCCTGTGTGTGGTATGCTGAAAAGGTTTACGGGACGGCCATTTTGAATAATTTCCATCCAGAAAAAACGTCCCGTAATCTATTTTTAAAGCTAACACCCAGCTTTGTTTGTTTTTTAAGAGGCAGATTTATTTTTAAAATCACGTAAAAATGTTCCGCCGTTTATTATGGGTCAGAATTTTCAGTTAAGAAAGGTTCTATAAGGCCTTTGCGGGTCAAAATTCATCCGGGGAAAACTTGGAAACCCAGGTAAAATCTCTTGTTTATCTGTGTGATCTAGACCCGGAGAATATATATCTAAAAATGTGAAATATCCAGACAATCAATTTGGTTTGATTAATTTAATAAATTGATCTATATCAAAACTGTTCAATTGTTTGGAAATACCACAAGTAAAGATGTTCAAACTTAAGATAGATTTTAAATTATAAGCAAGTTTAAATTTATCAGAGAGCCAAATAAAGTACATGCTTTTTTCAATTTTCAGCAAAGATGCTCTACATCTTTGTTTTATGGTATGAAAAAATCATTTAAAACAAGTTTATTTAAAAGGAATAAGAAACAAAACTAAAAACTAGCAACAAGTAATTTAAGTTGTTCTTTGTTTCATGTTATTTATATTTGATGTTATTTATATTTGATGTTATTTATATTTCATGTTATTTATATTTGATGTTATTTATATTAAGATCTTCTAAAGACTAAAACAGAGAGATTGTAGAAACTGTTTACAAAAATAATAAGGAAATTCAAAGCGCAAGCTAATTAATGACACAAAACTAACCGACAGAAAACCGGTTTTACTACCACGTGGAAGTTTATTCCTACCTGCCACAGACACAGCTTTAGCCCCCAGAGCAGCTGCAGGGTTTGGAGCTGTCATTAAACTCGCCACATCCGCCAGGGGAACTGTTAATCCTGAAAATATATTTCATGAATTTGCTGAAGCGGTGTTGAAGAGGACAAAAACTGAATACTCACTTTAAACTTAATCTTCTGATTCCCAGTTCCTGACTTAAACCGGATTTTAAATCAATCTTTGATATTTCAAACTTTGGCTGTTTTTTGTAGGTTGAAGTTTTTTAAAGGTATACCTCATCACGGGATCAAACTTTTGAATGTGACAGCGCTTGGCTTCAGGCACAAAACTTGTTATCACTGAATCGCATGAGCGCAGGATTCAAATGTTTTGCTCTCAAGTATTAAAATAAACTTTTTGCAATTACCTGGGAAACTTTCTTTTTGATGTCTTTCCCTCCATTCTTTCTGCTCTGCGGGGGTTATTTCTAGAATATCAAGTTAAAGCACAATTCTTTTAAGTTATAAAAGACTGATATATTGTCTAGAGTAGGGATGTGCATTGATTACATGCAATACTGTTTTGTGATCTGTTTCTCAACGTTTTGCATCCTGGTTATTAACATAATTTAAACAGGTATATACAGTATGGTTTTATAGTGCTTACATCATCACATGAATGTATTTCCACAAACCAAAACCAAATGCTCTCGTATTTCTGATTTGAAAAGGCGCAGCTTTCTTGGTGGTTGATTTATTTCTACATAAGGAAGTTCAGCCCATGTTTACATGTAGTATAACACGATATACTGCATGAAATATTGGACCTGATCTTCATACATCATCCACCAAGGAAGTTAAAATGCCATTTTAATTCATAAATACTTAGGAGGAAGTTTGGTTTTTCTTACAGGAAATACAGCATGATTAGATAAAGAAGGGATAACACTTTTTGGAATTTTGAACAAACTGTAATAAAAAAGTATAGACTAGGAAGACGAATTATGGTATTTTATGCTGCTTTTACTAGCAGCTTGGAAATCAACATATTATTAAGTGAAATGGGTCTGTGTGCACTTCACAATTGTTGTGTTTTATGTTCATTGGACTAACAAAATCATAACTTAAGTCAAACAGTTGTATTCATTTGTAGGTCGCGAGGATGAAATAAAAAACATATATTTATTCCATTCAACATTAGCTGTAAGTTCTTAAAAATGATAACTTGTAGTTGAGCATGCAACGGGACTTTCTTCTTATAAATCTACAGTGGGAACCATGTATTGAAGCAGTACTCAAGTTTATTTAAGATGTCGCGAATAGTTCTACTAGTAAGTTATTAAATTACTTATAGAGTGAAATGGGCTTGTTTACACTGCGCAATTTCTGTCTCTCATTTACAAATAGGACTTTTTAGTCATAACTTGGTTGAGCTTAAAATTCGTCTTTCCGAGATTACTGGTTCGTAATGAAGAAGATGACTTTCCCTATAGTCTCTAGACATTGACGATCAATTATAATAGTAAAAATACAATTTAAAATGTTTTTCAAAAAGTAGAATCCCAACTGTATTCAGCACAATAACAACAAACGAGCAAAATATATTGGACAGGACAAACAAAACATGCATCAACATTTAGGACAAAACATCCTATCAAAATAACGGACAAAATAGTCTAATTTCGGATACCTTATGCATTTCAGAAAATCTTTAAAAACCGATTAAAAATGAATTAAAAAGATATCAATGGTCAACCCTAATCCAGAATACTCTCATGCTGATATTCGTACTTTCTACGCTACCATTAATATTTACTCCTGCATCAACTAAATATTGTTGAAATTGTTCCTCGAGAACTTTCTCCAAGGTGTCAGTAGCCATTCCCTAAAATATCAACGATCATTCTAAAGGGACTGTATAGTTGTATAGTAGACGTGATTCGAAGTGAACCTTCATTATACTATTACTAGTATTTTAGGACGCTTCGCGTCTTTCTTCTTTTTCAACTTTTAATTGTGGCTTTATCTGTGAGCAGTACAGTGTAAATTTTTTTTAATTGACGGATTTCATAATATTTTTTGGGCATTTTTAAAATTTTACAAAATTTAAATATAAAAATATTTTAAGATTACATATTTAAAGTCTGATTGGCCATAAACCTTCCCAGGGGCCCCGTGAGGTCCCACACACAATTTGGGCCTGATCGGTTCAGATGTTTTTGACGTTTATTAGATACAAACAAACAGACAGAATGACAAGCCAAATTTATGTATAGATTATACCATATGGAGTACGTTGCATAACATTCCTGGTAAACGAAGAAAAAGTTCAGCTCTAAGGCAGGATGAGCATTTTACAGTACATTGTGAGGGTACTGTCAAATGACCCTGTTGCCTTAGAATTGAACTTTTCCTTCCTTCGATAGGAAGTTATGTAAAGTAGTTCATGAAGTATATCGTGTACTGCATGGAAAGCTCATCCTGCGAGGGAGTTAAACCGCCTTTTCAGACAAAAGATCCTTAGAAAAAAGTTTACTTTTGACGGGAGGAAATACAGTGTATTTGTACTGTACAACTTGCTCTAGATGCTTAAAAGTCAGCCCGGTAGTGGAAATGAATTGGAGATTACAGTGATTTAGCATGTCAACAAATGACCCCGAAAATATTTTTCAAAATTGAATGAGATACTTTTTTAGCTAAATAATGATTATTATCAATTGTGGAGTTTTTAGTTATGCTGATTTGTGCTGTTGAGACTTAAAAGGAAACAGTCATAATTCAAACGTAGAGACAGAGGTTTATTATGAGTAACGTTGTGAATAGAACCTGCCATTTATTTTAAATAGAGGGTTACTTGAAATTAGATTTACTGTCCCTTTAAGAGACACGCTTTATGTACTTTAAGGCAACCAGTACAATTTTTTGTGGATTTTTGACTTAATATATGTGTTCTGCACACTTGATTTTAAATTCATTGAAATGTTTTATGCTTCAAGAAAAAATGTTATGTCTCACACAAATTAAGTAATTTTCATAAATAATGCTGGGGGAACGGGATGGTTAAATATTGCCTGCAGATCTGTCTGTCTGAGTCCAATTTACGTCAAAACGTTTGGACCGTCAGGTCCCCATTTTTCTTGCATTTCACTCGAAGTTTAAAAATACCGTCCGGAAAGAAATCGTGACCGGTTTTAAAATGCGCCAATTTTTAAAAGAAAAATCCGCAAAATTTTAGTTTTTTCTGTTGAAACGACTAAAATTAACGATTTGAAAAGCAACAGTTAAAAGCTAAACGAAAGAAAAACGGCGCAAAGCGCTTAAAGCCAGTATTTCATATTCTATTCGGTATTCACAGAGATAAGAGAGGTACAGAGATCAACTGAAAGCTAGAATATGCGATTTAATCCACAGCAGGTTCTAATTGTGTATAAGTACTGTACACGACCTAGCAGAAGACATCTGTATTCAGGGATATTTAAGGATATACAAAAGTCTGTGTTAGTCTGTGAGTAATCACAATAACTTATTGATACATGCATTATTAATCCTAGGGCTATACTCCATTTTGTTTATGACTGTTATTAGTTTAATAATCATTTTGAATGATTTGTATATAATTTCTTATTTATGTTTTCATCGGTATCAAGTAATGGGAATTTGATGTGTGTTGGTAAATTGATATAAATACTGATAAACGTTTTTAACATGATTTATTGGGTTAATAACTCATATTTAATACAATTAGGCCTATATTCTATAAATCTAAATAAATTTAATACAAAATATAAAAATAAGTAAGGAATTCAGGAATTAAATTTAGTCTTTGCCACAAACTATGAATTCTGTAAGATCAAATAGTATAATTGTTTAAAATATCACAGATTCAACCCATCAGGTTCCAAAGTAAAAGGAATTAAAAAAATATGCTAATAACCAATTTTTCTAATGTTTAAATAGAAATAAACATACAATGAAACCATGATCGACAGCAGTAAAATGATGAAAAATACCGAATATTAACTTTAAGAAGCAAAATTATGAAAACAGGGACAAGGATAAACGTGGGACAAGGATAAAAGTGGGACAAGGATAAACGTGGGACAACGATAAACGTGAGACAAGAATAAACGTGGGACAAGGATAAACGTGGTACAAGGATAAACGTGGGACAAGGATAAACGTGGGACAAGGATAAACGTGGGACAAGGATAAATGTGGGACAAGGATAAATGTGGGACAAGTTGAAATCCACGGGAAAAAAAAAGCACACACAAAATTCGCAATAATGAATACAACCGGTTTTTACCTGGCCACACACTGTGATGGCCGGATAGCTGAGAGTGTTGATGGGAAGCGCTGTTGTAGACACAGTCGTGATAATCGGATCATTCTTAATAGAAAATATATCTCAAGGTCGGATTTTATGAACAGTGAAAAGTGGTTGAACTAGGTATGGAGGATAGTTGAACTACATCTCTACTTACCATGCCTTATTCGTTTACGTTGCAATTTCAACATTCATTAATTCCTTCAGCTTTGTTTTTTCAAATATTTCTTCTTATGTTTAAATACTTGTAAAAGATAATATACTTTAGCTCATTCTGAGCAACATTATAAACCATGTTTATCCCTATTCTTTAGCTTTTTCTCCCAAAGAACAGTGTAGGTACATATTTGTGTTAGCCCAAGGGAGAGAAAGTGATGAATTACAAATTTTCATGAAAAAAAACATTTACAAGATGAAGATAGCTTTTTACATGAACAAAGTTTTAACAAAAATAAAAAAAAACTTTTTAGCATTTAGACTTATAAATATTAACAACAACACAATTGAATATACTTCTTTCTTTGGAAATCAAAACAATAAAGTACTTCTTTAGAAGAATCTTTGAAAAAAAAGATTTTGTTAAAATGAAATTTCTACCTGCCAGGAGTTGTATGCATTGTTAGAAAGGTAAGCAGCAAAAAGGATCTAAAATTATATTATAAAATTATGGTTTATACCAAAGAGAATAGATCAGTAAAGAGTGGAATTAGTTAGAAAAGAGTGTAAAACCCATAGAGAATAGAATATATGCTAGAGAGGAATTTAAAGAATCTCTCGGTATGAATTTTTTCAGTCCCTTTCAGCCTGAAAGGGAGTTCAAAGTGTACAAATCATGTAAATGTTCACAAATTATATGCAGTAGAGTACATTAATACAGTATGTTCCCTAGACTATCCATTTCAATTTCGAATTTTTTAAAGCTGTTAAATAAACTTTATAATGAATTAGGTGAATAAAAAACATCATTTGATTTATAGTTATAACGGAAAATCATCGTTTGTAAAGTGAAAGGCATATAGTCTATGTGAAATGATCATTGGTCAATTACGAAACCAGACTATTTCATGATTTGGTTTTCTTTTAACATTAATTTTAGATTTTCTATAAAATGATATTACAGGGCCCAAAAGGTTATATAGCATAAATATGTGCAGTATTGAAACAGTACAACAAAATGGCCGTTTTACACTTTTTTCTAGTAAATTCCCCTCTAATATATATTATATTCTCTTTTGTTCTGTATATATATTTGAATCCGAAGTAGGATTTGAACATTATTGAAACCCTAAATTGATTTTTAACTTTAAAAGGAAAAAATTTTGAACTTTAGTTTGTTGTTGTAGATTGTAGTTCCCATTAAAAGAGGGAATACAAAGACCACAATTGGATTAAATATGTCGTCTTTATAATAATAAAAATTATGTGGTTCCCTTAGGAAACGTAATACAAAGACGACTTTTTGATTACATGTCGGTTTCCGAAAACAAAACTACATGGTTCCTCCATGAAAATTATTGATAAACTGGATAAGTGTAACATTTTTGCAAACATTAACCACTGCAGTGTACACTGTCCATTTGTACATTTAAGTAAACAGTACAATTTTACACATTCATTTTGCTCAGGGATATTTCAATTGATTTTTTGTGTTAAAATCTTAGGTATTTTTCAAATATGCAAATTTCGTCAAACCCAGACCTAACATAAAATATGCCAGATCCAGAAAGTTACCAAAACTGTAAATCAAGGTGAAACGAAATATTGTATCTATACCATAATAAATAGTAAATAATTGATTTAGCTAATTGCATATAATCATACATCAATGTGCATAGAAACCCCTCTCATCAGAATATATATATTTACATGAAGGGTGAAGGTATATATCTAAAACCATTTCTGTGAATAATTGATCAGAAATTGTTAATTTGATATCATTATAAAGGGTTGAAGGCACTTATGACTGAGGAGGCTTCTGAATTGGTCAATAGGGGTATTCTTAACCTGAACCTGAACCTACACCTCAACCTTAACATGAACCTGAACTTGATCCTAAACCTGAACCTTACTCTCAACGTGAAACCTAAACCTGATCCTGAACCTGATCCTAAACCTGATCCTTAACTTAAACCTCAACCTCAACCTAAACCTAAACCTGAACCTGAACCTGAACCTGAACCTAAACCTGAACCCGAACTTAAACCTGAACCTGAACCTAAACCTAAACCTTATCATAAACCTGATCCTAAACCTGAACCTTACCCTGAATCTAAAGCTGATCCTAAACCTGCACCTAAACCTAATCCTAAACCAAAACCTAAACCAAAACATGAAGCCTAACCTAAGCCGAAACCTGAACCTGAACCTGAACCTAAACCTGAACTCAATTCTTAACCTAACCTGAGCCTAAGTATAAACCTAAACTTAAACCTTAACTCAAACCTGAAACTGAACCTGAATCTAAACCTGCACCTAAATTTAACCCTGAATCTGAACCTAAACCTGAGCCTAAAACTGAATCCAAACTTAAACCTAAATCCAGATCTGAACTTGGATCTATACAGGAATCTGAATCTAGACCTAAACCTGAATCCAAACCTGAACCAAAATCAAAACCTGAACCTGAACCTAAACTTACATCCTATCCTAAATCTGATAAAGAATCCAAACCCCTTCTTCAATATATAAACATGAACCTAAACCTTAAATTGAACTTAATAAAGTAGAAATAATTTATAAAATCTTGAAGATGAGATGAAATGCTTACCGCTAGACCAACTATAAGAAACCATAGAACCCTGTGAACAAATACTTGTCTTCTCTCAACAATGTATTTGATTCCATGAGTTGTACTACTCTCTCCATAATCTTGGATTGTTCCCAGGAAAGCCCCCATTATCCATTATATAAACGCATTCCTAAGATAATTATTTGATTTAAAAGGACTGTACACGTAATTAGGTGAACCTCCATTTATAGAGGGGTCATGTCCAATTCATAACGGTACCCTTTAACTGTTTTTTTTCGATATTATCCGTTCCTGGGGAACGATCATTTGTTCACGGAAACTAACGGAACGGAACGGAGAACGGAACGAACGATATTTAAAAAAAAGGAAGAACACGCCCAGCCCTAGTTCCTCATTAAAATGACATGCGGAGTTATGAAGCAAAATAAATTACAGACAATTTTGAGAATCTATTTTTAAGTCAAAAATGAGGGCTGAAAGGTTACCTAAATATGCCTTTTTATGATAACTGAAATCTACCGAAAAAAAGCACAAAATATAAATTTAAGTTGTTCATATCATAAAATGTTTAAAATACACGTGATTATTGAATTTAATTTTACTTACTCCGAGATTATTTAATTTATTTTTACTTACTCCGAGATTTTTTTCACGTACAATTTGCAGACACAGGATTTAATAGATTTGACTATCCCAAGGGGCACTTGAGAAATATATCATCCCGCCAAAAGTAAAAAATGAATGGCATGTTTTTCAAAGGGTGATAAAATATTTAGCTACAGTAAAAACCAGTAAAATCTAAAACAGGAGGACGACTTTAAGGATTTAAATATAGTCAAATGAACATGTCTTATGAGACACAGCAATTAAGTGCAGTGTAAACAGAGTCATTTAACTATTTAAATTGATTGTCAATCTACTGGTAAAACTATTTGCTTTGTAACAATATCAAATACAATTAATTATTAAGTTGATGTCGTCTTCCTAATTTAAGTTTTCTGGCTCTCACTGTTGATGGTTGAAATATTATGTATTTAAAACTATCGTATAACTAAGTCTACGAAGTTATATGATTTTATTATATACCCAATTTTTAACCAGGGCATAAGAAGGCATAAAAATATAATAAATATGAAAAAAAAATTCACAAATCAGGAAAATAAACAAATAATAATGTGTTCAAAGAGAAATGTTCTGATTTTGAGTTTAAAATTCATGGGGCGGACTTTTTTAATTTCTCCTTGATTTCATGTTGCTAAGTATTTACAACCCCCTCCCCCTCCCCCCCATATATGTGTGTATTAAGTAAATTTATTGAACCAATATTGCTCTGTAAATCACTGTTTATTATTGCTATTTGCTATTTTAATATCAAATCGTGAATTTATAGTACAACGGAATTTGCAACAAAATAGTTTGCAAGACATGCTAATTTTATAAAAGTTGTAAACGTTTGCTTAACGCAAATAGATTACTAAGTACAATAGGTGGCAAAAGAGAAACGGACCAATCATACACGACGTCACAAGTGTCAAATATAACAAGAAAAACGAAATTTTCTCACATTAGTTGACATGTTTTCCAAGATTAAAAAAAAAGTGTAAGAACAGAAACTAAAGAAAACATATAATTGCACTTGTTTTACAGGAAGATAAGAACTTTATTCTAAAATTATCACTATTTATAATAACTTTGTCAGACACATAAAAATGCTGATACTTGTGACGTAAGAATACTGCTATACTCAGAGTGTACAAATTCTACGTTGCCATCTATTGTACTGGACTCTATTTGACTTAAAGAGACTGGAGGTGTAATTTCAAATTACCATCCAGTTATGAAAGGCATGTCCGATTCACAACGGTATCTTTTTCCCCTTTAAAGCAGTAATAATTATTAAGATAAATTTTCAAAGAAAATATGTAGATTTTCTGAATGTTCTTTCTTGCTTTAAACTGTCCATTCATTGAGAACCTCATTTGAAAACATTTAATTTTAAGAATTAGAAAACAATGAAAATTTTGTGTACCATTTATTATAAATAAGTTACATGTAGAAGTACTGGGTGTCCCAGTAAACATGGGAATTAAGCGACGACTTTAAATCGTCTTTTTCCACGTGGCATTAATATGTGAACTCAATTTTTAAAGCATTTCCTGTAAAAATAGTTAATAAGTTGAACAGCATTGATAGTTCATATAGTGCGGAGATCGTGTCCGAGTTGATAGTTCATGATAAAGATAGATTGAGTCTGGTTGGACATTGATAGTTAAGTAAGATTGAGTTGTACCTGGATTGATACGTTTTGAGAAACCCTTCTGGAGTAGGGACTTTTAGTAAATGTAAAAAAAATAGCATGCTTTGCTAAATGTATTAGTTTTATGGCCGGTTCTAAACTTGTTCAAAAATTATATCTTGAAATTTATATGCATTTAGCCCTGAAAATTGATAGTTTTTAATTTTATGTGCTCGCATCTTATTCTATTTTGTCAAAAACATAATTCTGCTGTACATTGGATGAACAAACCCACTTTCAGAAAGTCAAAAAAACTGATTGCGCTGATTTCGGACAGAATTATTTCTGAACTTTTCGTTCTCTATATTTGTAGCCCTCCTATTTTTAAAATTTTTTAATTATTTTGCCCCAGAGTGAACAATTGTAATGGTTTTCTAGGGTTTAGATCAGACCCTTCATCATATCATTTTTAAGTAAAGTGTCAAAATTATTTGCAGATTTCAAATTCCCGATGTTATAATGAACCGATTCAATTTTTGCGGAATTCTGATTATTTCTTGGCGAATTTGTATGCCTATATTGTTGCTTTTACTGAATTCATACTGTAGCTTTTTGATGCAAATTTTATATTTGAATTGTTAATACATACTTTTATGAAAAATTAATTTTCAAAAATAAAGTTTAGGAAAAAAAAAAACATTTCTTCTCAGGTTTAAAACGAAACTGAACAGTCGGCACAATTTCCAATTATCCAATTGTCATATCTTTGTTTTATTTTAGACTACGAAAAATCTGCAAGATCAAGTTTTAAATGTCTAAAGTTTTAATATCATCAGGTTACAAAGAAATACTACCAGCCTCGCAAAAAAACGTTTAATTTGAGTTATAACATGAAATATGAAAAACAAATTTTAACCACAAAAGTTTAAATGGTTCCGTTGTGAATCGTTTCTGTTGGTTTGAATGAAAAGTTTTTTTTTTCAAAATGTATTTTATACTTCAGGACATTAAGTTAAAAATGGAAAATTAAAAAATCACTGTTTGTTTGAAATGAAATATTTCTATTAGAACTGGTCAGTTTAACGTAGTTTTTCAAACTATAATGCTTTCCTTTGGTTTACAGCCTAAATACATACACTTGATCCCCCCCCCACTTTCCCGTTTCCCCTC
>NW_019396721.1:67223-113665 GCF_000591075.1 Eurytemora carolleeae
CTAATCTTACTTCTATCTGTTGCGTCTACAAGGAGAAAATGGTGAAAAACGAACCATACCAATATTTAAGTTCAGAAATTTGCAATATTCGACACAGTACGCAAAAAATCAATTTAATTCAAAAAAAAATAATTCTGCAGATACTACAACCTATAATCATCAATTTATTTTTGACACATTCGTATATAGTTAATATTTCATAACATATTTTATTTGTTTTATATACAATGCACTTAAAACGATGATTTTTGTCTGCTAGGTGTCTCTCCTACATGGAACTAGCAGAAACATCGAGAGCAGAGACACCTGGCGGCCAACTAATCGTCGCTTTAAATTGCGTCATATAAAAAATAAATAAAAATATTATGAAATATACCAACTTATATATATGCGTCGAAAAAACATCGATGATTACAGGTTGTAATATCTGAATGATTTGTTTGGAATTAAATTGATTTTTTACGATCAGAGTCGAATATTGCAACTTTCTGAATTTGTATTAAGGCTACGTTCTTCGGTATGATTAGTTTTTTTTTACAAATTTCTGCTTGTAGACGCTACAGATAGGAGTAAGATTAGTAGCGATCACAATGAAATATTTTTCGACATAAGCCTATACCCACTTTCATTTTTGCGAACACTCCCTTTAAAATTGAATTATATATTGATTCCTTCAGGGATATTGATTTAAAAGTGTGGATTTTGATTTCCAAAAATATTCAGTAATTAGTAAATTGTATCTTTTACTATTTTTTTTTTAAATTATTTCTTAAGAAACTCCAATTTGTTATCTTTAGCATTGTTTTTTCATGAAGAAAGAGGCCTTCCTAACAAAGAGTTTTAGATTCCTAATTCACAACGGTACCCATTACAACTTTGTCTCAGCGAAAGTAAGTGAGATATTCTTGTTTTTCTCTTGGAAAATTTATAGTTTTCTTAGTGATATCTTTTTTTAAATTAATTAATTAATCAATGTGTGACCTAACTCTTCTACAGAATGAGACTTCAGAGACGACTGTGCGGAATTTTTCTTCTTCTTACATTTATTACATTAAATCAGTTAATTTACCTGTATAATTATATTTTCAGCACAAAATATCTATTTATTTCGTACATTAAACAAAAACTATATGACTAATTTTATTATCCAATTTCTTTTTCGTGTTTTTACAAAAACCAGATATTAAAAATCTATACTTTGTTTAGCTTAGTATAAACTAAACTTACTTTAATCCTTTTTCGTTTTAATTGAAATACATACATTAATGATAAAACATGTGTTAATTAATAACTTTATTGGTTTTAATATATAATCCACTTTTCAGATAATAAAATCAAAAGTCAGATTAAACTGAAGATAATAAAACAAAGTTTAACTCATTTCATATTTTTCAAGTTTTAGTCTTACTTTGAATAAATAAAGAAAAAGGCTTTTTAATAAAGTTTTGGGGTTTCCCATGACAAAGATGATCACAGAAAATAAAGTGTATTGCTTTTAAAAATCTAATTCTAAAGGGACCTGTAAATTTAATTGTTATCGTTTAAAACATGTTTAAAATATTAGAATGGAAAACAAGAAAACTGTTTACAATCGTTAATTTTCATAGATTCTAGAAGATCTTCAAGGCTTAAAAGATCAAAATTATCATCAATCAGAAGTCCAGCAATCAAACTATATAAAAAAAGAAAAAACAGTTAATGAACATGTTTCATAAATAGTAATTATCATAATACCTGACTAATTTTGGAATTAAACTTTTCCGTCCTTCTGAAAAGTTCGCTGATTTGCAAATTATTGTTTTTGCGCAATTTTTTATTGCAGATTTTAGGATGCTCTGGTTATCATTGAGCTGTGAAAAATATCTGCCCATTGCCATGGTAACCATGTTCATGTTCATGTTTGAGTTGGCATTGTTGAAGAAATTTTGGTTGTTGGTGTTTGAGTTGTCCTGAAAAAAAAATTCATATGATTTTTATTATGCTATTTATTACAGCTATTGATTCTGTAATAATTGCTCATAACCCAGCTAATAAAAGTCGGCTTTAACTCAACATTTTGCTACCAGAAGTCGACTTTAAGTCGACTCAATAAACTCGTCATTTGTCGTTTCATATCTCGACTTTTATCTTGGATTTTTTTTTACAAAAATTGGATTAATCTAGTCAAAAACTTTTTACTACAAGAGGTAAAATTGTGTCGAATTTTTGTCAACTTTCTTAACCGACTATATAAAGTTATCTTTAAAATACATAAATAATATTATTTCAAAAAAGGTATTTATAGATTATATATCAAGAAAATACATATAAAGAAGTTCTATTTTACTCACTATATTATTGTTGTTATTATTATTATTGTTGTTATTGTTGACATTATTGACAATGTTTCCAGCGATTGTTGTTGACACAACAGCTGCCGTGAGAAAGGTCCAAACATTGAAACCTAAGAAAAAATTTTATTTAAACAAAACCTTTTTTCAAACTTATAAAATTTGTCATAACAATATTACCTCCCCCTGGTTTAGAGGAAGAGGGGGCGGGACAAACAGTAACCGCCTCCTTTTCCTGAAATCATTAAAATGTTTTAACAAAAAAATAATCCAGGAGAAAATTGATTAACATAATAATATATGTTATTTATAACAAAGTATGAATTCAATTGACAAATGACCTTATAATCCATAGGCATGTATTTTACTCTCTGATTTGAAGGAAGACGAATATGATCCAGTCTAGATTTAGAATCACAACTCGGCATTTTTAGAAATATGAGCATCAAGTAGATCAGGCGGACAGGAACCATTACTTCCATTCTCACTAGAAATATTTGCTATTTCACTATATTGAACATAAGACAATACACTGTAAAAAATCTGTTGTTCGTAATACTGAACTCGAAGATGAAAAAACGTTAGACTTTCTTTTAACAGTGCGCATACTTATACAATAGCTAAAAGAAAAGCAGAGAAAATAGAATAAATAAATTTTAATAAAAAAAATACTTTTTAGAATGTTCCAGTTTTATTTTCAACTTTTATTAACCTGAGATTAAAGAGGTAGGAATCTAAGAAACTATTGTCAAATCCTAAAACAGAAAGGAATTGAGTCTTTGGAACAAAATCAAATATTTAAACCACAGTATCTTTAGAACTCGATGTTGTAAACTTTTGATATTTCAAACTCAGATTATTTGATCTAACAGAATTTATAGTTTGAAATATCTAAGGTATGCAACATTTGGTTCCAAAGATATAGTGATTAGAAAATCAAAGTTTGTGGCAAAGACTCAATTCCTTGCAATGAAATCAATTCAAAACAACAAACTTTGAATTTTGTTGTGTATTTTTTAACTCTCCTGAAATTACAAAAGAGTCACTCTGCATTTTAAAGGGACCGTTCACTTATTTTTATTTTAAGAGTGGTATGTCAAATCAAGAATGAATAAAACACAATGGTTAGTAATTCATTTTTAAATTGATCATATTCAATTATGTTTTTTAGTTGCAAAACGACTTACGCATCAATTGCGGAAAATATCATAATTAAATACGTTTCAAACTAGAAAAAGATAATATCTTCCATCAATTGATCAGATAATATTAAAAAGTACTGTTGGGAATCGGACATGCCCCTCTTTATATGAAGTGTTTATAGACCTTACTTAACAGCAGTTTGCCTTTAAGATAATTGGGTAGTTAATTGCTGCAGTTGCTCCATTGAAAATGTTGCTTTACAATATTCGTTTATGTTTAAATATTTGCCTAGAATGTCAGCAGTAATGAATCCAGCAGCCAGGTGTAGTATTTTTATCAGTGCTTCAGCAGCGTTTTCCGGTTTAGGGGATACCTTCAAATATTTTTATCAGTGATTTGGCAGAGTTATCAGGCCTAGGGGAAACCTTCAAATATATTTATCAGTGATTTAGCAGAGTTATCAGGCCTAGGAGATACCTTCAAATATTTTATCAGTGATTTAGCAGAGTTATCAGGCCTAGGGGAAACCTTCAAATATTTTTATCAGTGATTTGGCAGAGTTATCAGGCCTAGGGGAAACCTTCAAATATATTTATCAGTTAATTATGCAGAATTATTAGGCCTACGGGAAACCTTCAAATATATTTATCAGTGATTTGGCAGAGTTATCAGGCTTAGGGGAAACCTTCAAATATATTTATCAGTGATTTGGCAGAGTTATCAGGCCTAGGGGAAACCTTCAAATATATTTATCAGTGAATTGGCAGAGTTATCAGGCCTAGGGGAAACCTTCAAGTACAAGTATAATTATCAGTGCTTCAGCAGAGTTATCAGGTCTAGGGGATACCTTCGAATATTTGTATCCGTGCTTTAGCAGAGTTATTAGGTCTAGGGGATACCTTCGAATATTTTTATCCTTGCTTTAGCAGAGTTATTAGGCCTAGGGGATACCTTCGAATAGTTTTATCCGAGAGTTACTAGGTCTAGGGGATACCTTCGAATAGTTTTATCCGTGCTTTAGCAGAGTTATTAGGTCTGGGGGATACCTTTGAATAGTTTTATCCTTGCTTTAGCAGAGTTATTAGGTCTAGGGGATACCTTCAAATAGTTTTATCAGCAGAGTTATTAGGTCTGGGGGATACCTTTGAATAGTTTTATCCTTGCTTTAGCAGAGTTATTAGGTCTAGGGGATACCTTCAAATAGTTTTATCTGTGCTTTAGCAGAGTTATCTGAGCCCGCGATTTAAAAACTTCTGCTCGAGCCGTAATTCCTTAAACCCGACTTTAAGACCCAATCTTCGACCCAACTCTGACGACAGCTTGTGTCATGTGATTGACAGCTGCAAGATCTTCGGCTCGACTTAAAGAGTTAGGCCCAATGAAAATAAAACTGACCTTGGTTGGTTTTAGTGGAGAATAAGGCTCAATATTGAGAAATGTTCTCATAAAAACCTGGAATGCGCCAATTCCTACCATGAAAATCCGCCAAATAGAATATTAAACCGGTTTTTTAAAACTCAACTCTGTGAAAAATAAGATGCAGCTTGAATCCAAAAGTTCAAGCCATAAATAAGGCCCAACGACAGCCTAGACCCGAGTCGTATTTTCCAGAATTTTTTAAATCGCGGGCTTAGGTATAGGGGATACCTTCAAATAGTTTTATCCGTGCTTTGGCAGAATTATTAGGTATATAAGAAATACCTTTAAATATTTTATCAGTGCTTTTGTAGAATTATTAGGTTTATAGCAAATAACTCAAAATATTTTATCAGTGCTTTAGTAGAGTTATTAGGTATATAAGGAATACCTTAAAATATTTTATCAGTGCTTTAAAAGTTTGGGGATAAGCTTAAATATAGCTTTTCCTTTGAAATTAAATATATCTGCATATATGTTGCATTATTTTTTACAAACCAAAAAAACAAGGTAATTGCGATGCATTTTTTAATTCCTGAATAACAATATTGTTGACTTTCAAGATTTGCTTAAAATCTTATTCTAACCTCCGTTAGTTTGCAGGAGAGGTATATCAATGTATTTTCCAAGGACTCTAGTGTCTTACTCGTGAATTCTAGAAAATAACTTCATATAATTGATATTTTTATAAATTGGTCTGAAACAATTATTGTAATTTTTGATGAGTTAAAAACATTTACCTAATTTTTCTTGAAATTTTCGACCAGGGATTATCATATTCATGTTCGTATTTCCATTGGCACTGTTTCCAAAGTTCTAAAAAATTATGATTTTAATTTTGAATACAAAAATCTTACTTAAATTTATTTCATTTCTTTTCCAAACGTTCTGTATAAAAATTTACAGCTGTTGGAAACATACTGTTTCGAAAATTTTCAAAATTAATTCTATCCTACATATTTATACTTCAATCCAAACATAATTAATTTTATCCTACATATTTATACTTCAATCCAAATATAATTAATTTTATCCTACATATTTATACTTCAATCCAAACATAATTAATTGTTATCTTCTATCTTTTTTCTATTATAAAATATCACTAAGGATTTTGTAACTGCATCTGATATATTTTGAAAATATATTATCTTTGGATTAAACATTATCACATTCTCAGCGACTTTTCAAACAAATAAAGAAGACGACAATTATTCCACTTTTTTTGGTAACCATATGTATACATTACATATATATAGATGTAATATATACTACATATATACATTACATATATATATACCATGTATATACTAAATTTTTTAAATTGCGTCAAGTAAATTTGATGTTACATTAGATCTTGTATGTTTTCAGTTTCTAACTTCTTTAATAGAAGTCCCATAGAGAAGAATAAAACAGTTTTAAAGTTCTTAAGGCGAGTCTACATGCGACCAAATAACCTATTTTCTTCTTGGACCGTTCTTAAAATCAAAACTATAAAAGGAAATATGAGTATTTGTAATTTTGTATGAATTTGAACTTTTCTAATATTATAATATTAAATTCTGTTTCAATTCCAAATACTGTATCCAAAGGGAGATGAGTCTTTGCCACAAACTCTGATTTTCTAATCCCATATTTATTTGACCTGTGAATTATATTGGATCAAATAATCTACGTTTGAAAAATGAAAAATCTACACCAAATTAGGTTACAGAGATATAGGGGTTAGAACATTTTAGATTGTGGCAAAGACTCAATTTATTTCGTGTATTTTTAAATTTTTTCTCTGTAGCGTTTGGTCTTCTGTTCTGCCGCAGTGCACATTGTTACAACAAAACCAACCTGGTTGTTATTGTTTGTGTTATCCTGGTTGTTATTGTTGTTGTTGTTGTTGTTGTTTTCATTCGCATTGTTTACAATATTTGCTGCAACGTTAAGCGAAACAACTCCTGCTGTTAAATAGCTCCAAACATTACTGCTGCTCCCTCCACCACCTTCAAGTACTCTTTTATTAGTGGAATTAGTGCAAGGTTGTGTGGTAAGGTTACTTATTCTCGATGCGCTCCAATGTATGGGAAATGTCGTCTACAAAGCAATGGACAGGAGGAGGGGGGGGGGGGGAGATCCAAAAATCGTATATTAGGAAATTACTAAACTATTTATTGGCTGAATTAAACAATGTTTTTTCTTACATGACCTTTTCTTTACTAATTTGAACTATATTTTTGCTCAGAATTGAACTATTTTTTTTGCTCATTTGAACTATATTTTTGCTCATTTGAAATATGTTATTTGCTCGTTTGAGCTTTTATTCGGCACATTGAAACTTTTTTGGGGGTCATTTGAACTATTTTTTGCTCAGTTGAACTATTTTTTTTTTGGCTCATTTGAACTATTTTTTTGCTCATTAGAACTATTTTTTGCTCATTTGAACTATTTTTTCTCATTTGAACCATTTTTTTGCTCAATTGAACTATTTTTTGGCTTATTTGAACTAAATTTTGTTTGCTCATTTAAACATATATATTTTTCGGCTCCGATAACTTTTGTTTTTAATAGTTCAAATGAGCAAAATAAACAGTTCAAATGCCCACAGAATGTTATTGTTTGAACTATTGGTCGTTTGAACTATTACACGTGGCACCATGTGCAATAGTTCAACGGCAGTAGTTCAAAGTAAATATCACCTTTATAAGAATCAAAGTGAATTTTTTCAATTTGCAAAGAAGCAGTTTGATAATAAAAATAAGTAGGACAAAATACAGGATTACATTAAGAATGTTCCTTCAAAATAGTACAACGTATAGTACAGACAATTTTTTTTAATTTATCATCCATACGACCAAGAAAAAATATTTATGATTTTTTTAAAAACAAATTGTGTTATATTGAATAGTGTAAATTGTTTACCTGCCTACGTGTATCCAATCAAAAGACTAATTTACTTGAATGACAGGCAATATATATATTTATGTATATCAATCAAGTTGTGTACTTATTTTAGTATTTGAATATAATTACCCTCCAACTCTATTAATACATTAATATATTATTTGTACTTGTGTCATTTTTCTTTGAATAATAAAAACTTTTTTGATTAGGATCAAATGACATGGATTTTTCCTTTCAACTTTTTTCTTTAAAGGGAGTGACTGGCAATGTATTATGATTGAACTGAGATTGTAGTATTGTAGAGAATTTTTTAGGACGTTCAAAATCCTCGATTTCGGTGGGTACGTTTTAAGAATTGGTATTTTTTCAAATTTTTAAATAATGACGATAAAAAAAATATTGTAAAAGTTCTATAGTCTAGTAAACTAATTAGATGGTTAGGAATATATATTTCTCAATAGAAATTTGTCAATAAATTACTTCTTTTCATCATTAAATGTTAAATTTCTTATTCTTAACGAATTTGTTCGCAGATTTTTTAAAATTCTTTAAATGTTGTCTTTTCAATAAAAATTACAGAAAATGTTTGTGAAGAATGAGACAAATTACAGAAACCAATAACTGAATAAGATTACTTATTTTCGATCATAATAGTTAATTTTTATTTTCTCAACCTGTTCCTAAACGACTAATTAGTTTACTGTATAACTTTTGTTACATTATTTGTCGTCGATATTTTATAATCTAAAAAAATCGATTCTCAAAACGTAACCACCAAAATGAATGATTTTGAACGTCGACTTTACACTCAAACTCAGTATTTCTATATCATAAAAAGGTTCATATGTCTCAAATGAATCCTATAAAAAAAATTCTCCACAATACTAAATTCTCACTTCAACAACCAAACATTGCCGGTCACTCCCTTTAAGAATCGTAATTCCCACTCTTGTATGAATATAGTGTCACTTGAGATTACTTCTTCAACCCCATAAAAGAATTAAAAACATCCTCAAATATAATTAATAAGGATTTTTTTATTTTAAATGTTAAATATTTTCAATTTGTCCTGTTTCAAAGTAAATTATTCCTTCCTTTGATGGCTTCTTACAAATTATAGTTTCTGGGCTCTAAAATATAGGAATTATTGAAAGGACATGTGTTCGAAAAAGAAATGAGGCTTTAGAATGAAATGAAATCAAAATAGCTAAACAATCCTTCAAAGACTATTGAGTCTTTGCCACAAACTCCGAATTTTCTATAACCTTTTTCATTGCAACCCCATGTTATAGATACTTTAAAATTTAAATATCAAAGGTGTACACCATAAGGTTGCAAAGATATAGGGATGAGAAAATTTTAGATTGAAAGAAACACTCAATTCCTTGGTTAATTATAAGTATGAAAACGACTTAAAGGAACAATCAGCGTGATTTAAAGCGTTATAAATTCACAATAGTACTCGTCAGTCGGCTTTTATGTAGCCCATAATCGGATTTATACGATAAGGAGGATATTGTCGTTCTTCAAACTTGAAAAGATATTTGAATTCTTTTACTCCATTTTCAGAGAATTAATATCCCGTGTATTTTCCTGTTATTTGAACATCTTTTGGGTTATTATTTCTTATAATTGTTCTGGGACAATAATTGAAGAATTTAATATCTTCCGTGTTCAACTAACACTGACAAATTCTGGATTTCATACTAAATTTTGCGGATTTCAAAGTTTGTTTTCGAGGTTTTTCGGTTTTATAAAGGAATGAAATTATATAAGCAAGTGTCTTTGTATAATTTGGGAAATTATATCATATCTACGTTCGGCACCATAGTCTCAGTAGAAGTAAATATTTCTATTTACTGATAGCGCCGATTGAAGGATTCATATCTCTGATTGGAAAATGAGATAGATAGAAAGATAGATGTTACCGCTAAACTATTTCTATTGGTTTAGAATAGACAACAAACACATGACTGAACCCTGATTGAATCAGGCGCTAATGGACTCGGAATACAGGAGTGTCGGCATTTAAAGGCTTGAATTTTAACCTTAAACAAACTAAATTAAGGAAAAATCCCGGCAAAATTGTTCCGTATTACAGATTAAGTAAAAATCCCGTGAAAATATAATTTCCTGAATTAGTTTAGGGAAATTGTAAAGGATTAAATCTGACCTGATAGTTTTCAGGTAAATATTCAAATTCTATTTTTTTCTTTGATGATTTCTTTCTAAAAAAATCACTAATTAATTGATTTTCATAAACCTGAGTCTAAAACTAAAGAACGAAAAGTTTTGACTTAAATTTTAAGTTCATGGTTAAATGCCACTTCTGACTTAATTTAAACCTGAACTTTAACCATGAGGTTAAATATTTAACCCTGTGGTTAAATATTTAACTCGCCGAAATCGACGAGTTAAAATTTAAACACAGGGTTAAAATCTTGAAATCCTGCATTTTCCCTATTAGTCTATTATTCAGTCTTCATTCAGCTGAGAAAGTGGCATTCAACTTTACGATATATTTAAAAGTGAAAACCTTGTTAAAGAAATTTCACGTTTTAGATTAATTAATTTTTGCATGTAAACCCAAAAAACGGTTGTAACTCGAAATGTGTTTTGTTTTCGGTTACGCAATAACAGCTGATTAGCGATGGTCATGTAATATTCTCCGTAAATCCTTTTCTCTGATTGGTTCAGATTTTCCCGGCTAAAGTTCAGGTTTAAATTAAGTCAGAAGTGGCATTTAACCATGAACTTAAAATTTAAGTCAAAACTTTTCGTTCTTTAGTTTTAGACTCAGGCATCTTATGAATGTGTATTTGATCTTTTTCAATTGGAAAATGTCATTCTTTTTTCTATTTTTGTTCTTAAAGGGACTGTAAAGGAAAAATGAAAGGTTGAATAGGCTGAAACCTGAGCTTTTTAGGATTTGATCGAGACCCTTAACAGTTCTATCTGATGTTCCTGTCTCGAAATTAATATAAAACTGTGTCAAATTTATACGAAAATTTATATATATATAATTTTGTAAGAAAAATCGTACAGGTTTAAACAGATCATATTCAGCAAATACGAAACCAATCTGAAAACGAGATATCCCAGAGGAGCATTAAAAACTAAGGTTTGCTCTTAATATTATTTAAATTTAATAATTTTTAATTTTTATTAGATATAATTGATAATACAATTACTACGTTCGTATCAGGTGATCAGAACTCCCACCAATGGCAGTGCAGTATCATTGTTACGTGTCTCCGTCTGTATCACGTGACAATGATACTGCCCTGCCAGGACAGTATAAACATCAGATAGAACTCTTATGGGTCCCGATCAACTTCTAAAATGCTTAGGTTTCAGCCTATACCCCTTACATTTTTCCTTTACAGTTCCTTTAAACTCGATTTTACTAATCCTGATATCTTTTCAACCTGATGTGATATACCTCTTTATGTCTTCTTTATGACTTCTATGTTGTTACATGATCAAAAACATTTAAGTTTCAAATGTTGAAAAGAAAAATGGATTAGAAAAAAAATTAAGTCTCTGTCACAAACTCAAATTTTTAAACTCCTATATTTTCGCAATCTGATGGCGTAAACCTTTGACATTTAAACCTAAGATGATTGGATTTATCAAATTTATAGTTTGAAATATCAAAGGTCTACAACATTGGCTTGCTAAGATTTAGGGATTTTACATTTGAAGGTAAAAAAGTAAACTAAATCTCATAATGAACACAAGTATTGAAACAGAATTAAATGTTAATTTTTTTTTCCTTTTTAAAAATTACTCCTACCTATATTTTTCTGCTAATGTAAGTGTACTGCATGATGTTATGTAAACAACAAAAACAACAAGTTTCATTGCAAACTCTTACAATTAGTACACCATTGGTATAATTTAAATATTCTTATGATATAACAAGAACAATTCGAAAAAAAAAATAATTTCAGGAATGAAACCAGGTTCGAAAGTTAAAGGGACTGTATAACTGTACACTTAAAGGGACTGTACAACTGTACACTTAAAGGGACTGTACAACTGTACACTTAAAGTGACTGTACAACTGTACACTTAAAGGGACTGTACAACTGTACACCAAACTGTACACTTAAATGGACTGTACAACTGTACGCTTAAAGGGACGGTACACCTGTACTCTTAAAGGGACGGTACAACTGTACGCTTAAAGGGACTGTAAGTGGAACGTCAAGTAACCCTCCACGCAAAATTGACAATGTCCGATTTACAACGGTACCCTGGAAACATTTATCTGATATGAGATGTGAAAGAATGTCTTTTTTCAAGGTTTAAAAATGTTTAATTCTAGTAATTTGTATATAACGGGAGTCTCTGTAATAAAGTGTCTTCAGGCTTCTATGTTTACTAAACGTCGTTCGTTTTTGTACAACAGCGTTGAATAAGTTGCGCATTTCAATCAAAATATTTTTAAAAATAAATGACATAAAAAGATGTTTGAATTTTTTGAAATTCTCAGGAAATAAGAACGAGTACATTTCGAGTACATTCTAAAACTTAAAACGACATTGTAGAGCAAAATGTTTAACGACGATCCCCATTTATGGGTAAATTGTTTCTAATAGTGGGTTACACTTTTTAGTAACCTTATAGCGCTTGTAATTATACTATTAAGATATTTCCAATAACGCCACTGAACAGTAAAACGTATCAATGCTGCATTAAACTAATGATGATTCTACAGAAAGTCTACCAAAAATATGAAACTGTAAAACCTCTCAGCTCTTCTACCTCTCTGATAACTGTTCAAATGTTTTGTATAACTATACCTGAACCACGTAACTGTTCAAATGTTTTGTATAACATATACCTGTACCACGTAACTGTTTAAATACATTTCGATAAAGTGCACTGACGACAAATTTGAAGTTTTTTTCATCAATGTTGGACTATAATACAAGAAAAGGTATTCCCCTATTTCAAATGAGGAAAGATGTGGTAGAGTATAACCCTCCCCCCCCGTGGTTCCCTTCGTATCGTTCTCATAATTTACTCACTATGAAACCCAATTAAGTGACTGAGCACCAAAGATGTATTGCCAATTGCAGATTGAAAAGGTTTAACACAGATACGAGTAGGGAGCAGGAGGGAGGGGGGAGGGAAGGGAAGGGGAAGGGAAGGGCGAGGAAAGGGGGAGGGAAAGGGGGGGAAGAGGGAGGGAAGTGGAGAGTGGGAAGGGGGAGGGAAGTGGAGAGTGGAGAGGGGGAAGGTAACGGGGAGGGGATAGATTGGTAATTATAAATTGGAGAATTTTTAATAGGCAAACAAGAAACAAGATGCAATGTTCCCTTTACACAAGAAAAACTCTATGAAGAAGTGGTTCAAGTCTTACTCTTTGTGTGGAGGCTGTAATAGTGTATGTGTATTTCAACTTATTTGGATAAAAGTTCATTATATTTTTTAGTATACATTCATACTCTTCAATTACTGCATATATCACTGTAAACTATGGTACATTTCAAGTACAGGGCCGTATTTTAAGCAGCTATATAATGTACAGTACACATGCAATGCAGACTACATAACACAAAACGAAATAGTGATATTGATAAAGGAATATAAAAATAGGATCAGACTTGTTTTTCGACAAGCAATTGTTTCAAAATTGTATACAGCATGGAATACTGCTATTAGAATTCTTTTTAATGTACCTAGAGATACGCATAGGTACTTGATTGAAAGACTATTGAAGCAAGTTCTAAGCTTTGCATTATTTTTCTTTCTAATTTATGTAAAAATGACCTTAACACAGTTCTTGGCAGAAATTTATTTTCTATTGGAAATGATTGTTCTGTAAATCTTTCTGATCTTAGTAAAATGTTAGTTAAGAAACAAATGAAATATTTTGATGTCCCATTGGAACATGAATGGAAAGTTCCGGTTTTACAAGAACTGAAAAATGACGTCTATTGTATATAATTTTGCATATTTTTCTCTTTTTTTGTGTTGGAAACCTGTATTTTCAAAAATTTATTTAAACAAATATAAACTACACCATTTATATATGTATTTATATCTTTGTGTGTGAATAAATCTTTATAATAATAATAATAATATCAAGACGATTTTTTAGAAAATTGAACTTTTATTCAAAATGAGTTTACGGTATATATTATCTATCAATTTACTGTTTAATATACACTGGGTGCTAGGGTCACGATTGAACCATTAAATTCTGAATTTAACCCCCGAGCAACAGAAAATTAACAGGTCGTATATTATAAACTATTGCAATTGTCTGTGCGTAAACGCTCACCCCTATCCATAACTAGTAATGGGATCGTTCATTCCCATCCATAACTAGGAATGGGAACGTTCACCCCTATCCATAACTAGGAATGGAATCGTTCACCCCTATCAATAACTAGGAAGGGAAACGCTCACCCCTTTCCATAACTTGGAATGGAACGTTCACCCAAATCTATAACTAGGAATGGGAACGTTCACCCCTATCCATAACTAAGAATGGGAACATTTAATCCTATCCATAACTAGGAATGGGAACGTTCACCCCTATCCATAACTAGGAATGAGAACTTTCACCCCTATTCATAACTAGGAATGGGATCGTTCACCCCCATCCATATCTGGGAATTGGAACGTTCACCCCTATCCATAACTAGGAATGGGAACGTTCACCCCTATCCATATCTAGGAAGGGGAACGTTCACCTCTATCCATAACTAGGAAGAGGAACGTTCACCCCTATCCATTACTAGGAATGGGAACGTTCTCTCCTATCTATTAGGAATGGGCAGCGTTTTGAGATCCATTTTTAAACATTTAAGGGGGTCTATTAGACTTCACAAGAATCTGAAATTTTTAACTCTTTCCATTTTCTAAAATCAATAAAGTTGCTCTTACAATTTATTATAAGAAATTTTCATTCTAACCAAAGATATTGACCAATACGATTTTTCATAACGATTTTTAGAAACGATTTTTCATAACGATTTTTCACAACGATTTTCCGAAACGATTGATAAAATCTTCAGATTCTTTTAGAGCAGCACCTTTAAAGACTAAAAAAGTCTTTAAAGACTACTAATTAAGGAGTTTCTTCATTAATAAATAGAAAATAGAAACTAACTCTAGCAAACAGCTTTACATGGTTAATTCACTTATAAAGTTAAATTGGCCTATTTGCACTGCACAATTTATGTATCATGTTTATTGGACTATATATAGTCATAACTTAAGTCTAAAAGTCGTCTTCCTATTTCACAGTTTTCTGGTTTTTATTGTTTTGACCCTCAATTCAAAAACGGCCATTTCAACCCTTTATCTGATCCATGATTTAGAAGATATTGTCGTTTTTCTAGGTTTAAATGTGTTTAATTCTAAAAATTAATCAATTTAAATTACTTGTTTATGTATTTGTTTTGTTTTTATCCTCAATTTATTTATCTTTGTTCCAATTTTTATTAATGTCTTTTTATAATTCATCATTGAAAATGTTTACTCTTTTTGTATGGTCAATTAATCAGTGTTTATGGGACACAAAAATAGATCATATGAATATATAATGAAATTAAAATTGTATTTAGGTCGAATCAAAAGTTGGAACAAAACCCCTCATAGTGTACTACTGTCTGGACTCTGGAGTCCTACTGTCTGGACTCTGGAGTCCTACTGTCTGGACTCTGGAGTCCTACTGTATGATCTCTTCAGTCCTACTGTATGATCTCTGGAGTCTTACTGTCTGGACTCTGGAGTCTTACTGTATGATCTCTGGAGTCCTACTGTCTGATCTCTGGAGTCCTACCGTATGATCTCTGGAGTCCTACTGTCTGATCTCTGGAGTCCTACTGTATGATCTCTGGAGTCCTACTGTCTGGACTTTGGAGTCCTACTGTATGATCTCTGGAGTCCTACTGTCTGGAATCTGGAGTCCTACTGTAGATCTCTGAAGTCCTACTGTATGATCTCTGGAGTCCTACTGTCTGATCTCTTGAGTCCTACTGTCTGGACTCTGGAGTCTTACTGTCTGGACTCTGGAGTCCTACTGTATGATCTCTGGAGTCCTACTGTCTGGACTCTGGAGTCCTACTGTATGATCTCTGGAGTCCTACTGTCTTGACTCTGGAGTCCTACTGTATGATCTCTGGAGTCCTACTGTCTGATCTCTGGAGTCCTACTGTCTGATCTCTGGAGTCCTACTGTATGATCTCTGGTGTCCTACTGTTTGATCTCTGGTGTCCTACTGTTTGATCTCTGGAGTCTTACTGTCTGGACTTTGGAGTCCTCCTGTCTGATCTCTGGAGTCCTACTGTCTGGAATCCTACTGTCTGGAGTCCTAATGTCTGAAAATTTCTTGTCAAGAGTCCTACTGTCTGCAGTCCTAGTGTCTGGAGTCCAACTGTGTGAAGTCCTACTGTCTGGTATTCTACTGTCTGGAGTCCTACTGTCTGGGGTCCCACTGTCGGGAGTCCTACCGTCTGGAGTCCTACTGTCTGGGGTTCCACTGTCTGGAGTCCTACTGTCTGGAGTCCTACTGTCTGGGGTCCCACTGTCTGGAGTCCTACTGTCTGGAGTCCTACTGTCTGGGGTCCCACTGTCTGGAGTCCTACTATCTGAGGTCCCACTGTCTGGGGTCCTACTGTCTGGAGTCTTATTGTCTAGGGTCCCACTGTCTGGAGTCCTACTGTCTGGAGTCCTACTGTCTTGTATTTTACTGTTTGGAGTCCTACTGTTAAAAATCCTAATGTCTGGTATTCTACTGTCTGGAATCCTATTGTCTGCACTGTCTGGAGTCCTACTGTCTGGAGTCCTATTATCAGGAGCCTATACTTTCTGGTATTTTACTTTCTGGGGTCCACTGTCTAGAGCTCTACTGTCTGGGAATCCTACTGTCTGGAGTCCTGCTGTCTGGAGTCCTAATTTTCGGAGTCCTACTGTCTGGAGTCCTACTGTCAGGAGTCCTACTGTCTGGAGTCCTAGTGTCTCGAGTCCTACTGTCTGGAGTCTATACTGTCTAGTATTCTACTGTCTGGAGTCCTACTGTCTAGTTTTCTACTGTCTGGAGTCCTACTGTCTGGAGTCCTACTGTCTGGAGTCCTACTGTCTGGAGTCCTACTGTCTGGAGTCCTACTGTTTGGAGTCCTACTGTCTGGAGTCCTACTGTCTGGAGTCTATACTTTCTGGTATTCTACTGTCTGGGAGTCCTGCTGCCTGGAGTCCTGCTGTCTGGAGTCCTGCTGTCTGGAGTCCTGCTGTCTGGAGTCCTACTGTCTGGAGTCCTACTGTCTGGAGTCCTACTGTCTGGAGTCCTACTGTCTGGAAATTTTCAAGTTTTATGTCCTTTAAAATTTTCTTTTCTTACGCCATTTTTCAGATATGTCTAGCATAGATTGCCGTGAACTATTACAACTTCATAAATATTCAATTGTTGTTAATTTTACCGCAAACCTTAGAATTTTCCCGGTTGGCCCGCCATTGGAGAAATGAAAAACAGCTGTGTGACAAATATTTTACTATTTTTCTTATATTGTGACAGTTATCCATCATAAAGTAGACATAAGAGATTTAATTTAATTTTCACCTAAAAAAATAGTTGACTTAAGTTTCAAGGTGAAGACCTAATCTTATTGTCGTAATACACTCAGATCGAACCTTACTGTATTTGTTTAAATGGCCAAAATTTCACAGATTTGACCATTTAAAAAATATCTTTTTTTAAATTGAAAAGGCATGAAAGAGGTTTCCGATGTGGTTTGGTTGCGAAAATGAGGAAAATGTGGCTCGGAACTGGAAATGATGTGGTTGGCCTTCCTCCCTTCAATAGACGTCTAAGCTGCAGTACACATGTCTTGGTAACATACAAATTGGGAAATCAAAAGACAAGGATACAAATGTTGTAAACTTGCAACAAAAAATAAATCATTGAAAATATTTGCTCTACCATGGTATTTCTATCAAATATTGAAGAAAACCGCAGATTTTTATCTTTTTCTAGAATATCACCATCAAAAAGTAAAATTGTAATAAAAATAGAACAAAGTGAAAAATGTACGATTCTTATTTCAGTCAAAAACATGTTTAAGAAACGTTTTCCGAGACACCCTTAGTAATAATACCTCTTCTTTTCTTATATAATATATATAAATATCTACATGTTGTCCGTGGTCTAACTTTGTCCTTGGCTTAGAATATAATCCCGCCCTAGATAATGACGTATTAAGAATAGAACCGGTTGTATTTTAATTTCTTAGCATAGTCATGTATATTTTACTGGGATATATGTAACTTTTGGGGGACTTGGTACTGTGCAGATAAAGGGCAAAGATAACTAGGATATAGTAATCAAGGGCGTTGTCCGGCTGATAGAGAGGAGGGAGGGGAAAGGGGGGTGTTAAAGGTCAGAAAAGAATGTAAAGAAATACCACTTGTACTATTTAATTATTTGATAATCCTTTACTCTATTTAGTTCAGACAAGACTCTATAGAAATATAGATCAGAGACAATTTGCGATTAGAGACCGCTTTTATTAAATAGACTCACTCAACAGCACATGGATAATACTTCTGGAGAATTTAGATCAGAAACAATGAAAGAGACTATTAGCTTTAATAAGACAGAGGTCAGGACCTACAGCACAGACTAGACAACTAGAGAAAATTGATCAAAGACAAAAGAGACTGCCTTTATTAGATCATACAAATCATCACTAATAGACAAGAATTATTGTAAGGGAAATTGCACGTAAGCTTGAAATCTATATAATAAAACAAGACATTCGTATATGTCACTCCTTTATGACGAGTCCATTAGCGCCTGATCCAATCAGGGTTCAGTCATGTGTTTGTTGTCTATTCTGAACCAATAGAAATAGTTTGGCGGTAACATCTATCTTTCTATCTATATCTCATCATCCAATCAGAGATATGAATCCTTTAATCGGCGCTATCAGTAAATGGAAATATTTACTTCTACTGAAACTATGGTGATGTTGCGTATAGCCGGCCAAACGGCTAGACCGATTGGGCTGAATTTTTTTGTGGACACTCATGGGTGGCCGGGGGGTGTTATCGGCTAAAAAATCAAATTTTTTCAAATTTTTTTTCAATTTTTTTCCACGGTTGACGGTTAGTTTACAGGGGTTAGATGACTTGATTAAAAATTACAAATTAATCAATAGTTTTCAATAATAACAAAAACTTAACCTAGGGGCCACAAAAAATGTCAATATAGTTGTCATATTAAAAATCCAAAATAATCTACATTTCAATTATTTTTATATATTTTTAAGATACAAGAATTCCAAGAATAGGTTACTAATATTAATACTATTTTCGTGGAATCCATTATAGTACTTTTCCACACACCTCTGCCCCTATAGTAAAAGTAAATTGAACCTATATGAAGCATAAAGTCTGACCCGGAGAAAGGGTAGAGTACTACGGCTGCCCGTTTTCATTGAAAATCAAAGTTCTAAAACGAGCTGTAAAATAATAAAAACAAAAATATTAAAATAATTTATTAATTTATAATGTTGCATGGTTGACTAATGACTAGGCCGTAATAAGGAACTGTAATAATAATGAAAAATGATAATGATGATATGATTTACTTAGTTAATTAGTGAATACAAAATTATTAAAAAATAATGGTTTAAAAAATTTGCTTTCTCCATTTAGAAATTAAAAGCAAACCAAATTGGCGTATTTCTAAAAGAAAGATAACCTTTTAGAGTAAACCATTTTCATTTCTAATTGATATTTTTTCAATCGGATGAAATTCATTAAAAACTATTAGATTCACAATTTTAAAATCTGACACAAATTAAATTTAAAATGGCGGGTGGGTGCAGTTTTAATGTTGCATTCTTACATTCTGCGACAAAAAGCCAAAAGTATCTCGATTGTGTAGATTTTTACATTAAAAGAATGAAATTTTCATCATAATGTTAAAAACTAAAAAGCTAAATATGATTTATAATCAAATCTAGAGGCTCTCAGGGAAAAAAGTTTCAATTAACTTTTAACTATCAACAGGATCGAAAATTCATCACTACTGTAGAAATATTTTTATAGATTAAGCTTCAGAACTAAGATTTTTTTGGCATAAATAAGTATTTTAACTAACAAATTAAATTTTAGCCTTTAAATAAAAAATAAATAAAATTCAAATTCCAATTGCGCAATATTGATCATAAATACCAAGGCTGTAATTCAAATTTTAACCTTTAAAACCGGATTGTAAATGCCCATAATTATGGAGTTTTCAGTTAATTCTAAAAGTTTAATAAATAAGTGATTGAATTGAAAAATAAAGAAGACTGTTAAAGATTAAACAATGATCGAAACCATTTAAACTTATAAAATATACATTAAAATAAATATTGCAATAATTTTCAAATTTATCACATTTTTGTTATATCGTCTTTCACCGGGTTGTAATGTTTTATTAATTCCCTTCTTCCCGATCTTTTATCTTAGATGATCTTCAGCGATCTATAGTCTTAGATGATCTTCAGCGATCTATAATCTTAGATGATCTTCAGTGATCTATAATCCTAGATTGTCTACAGAAATCTATAATCTTAGATAATCTTCAGCGATCTTTTTTCTAAGATGATTTTCAGTGATTCATAATCTTAGATGATCTTCAGCGATCAATAATCTTATAGGATCTTCAGCGATCTATAATCATATAGGATCTTCAGCGATATATAATCTTATAGGATCTTCAGCGATCTATAATCTTTTAGGATCTTCAGCTATCTATAATCTTATAGGATCTTCAGCGATCTATAATCTTAGATGATCTTCCATCACGAATCGCTAGGCGTGAAAAAATCAACTGATAGTTTGTCCAATTAAAACTTCAATAAAATTGTTGAGGAAATTATACTATCGATCTAAATAGTATAAGAGAACTCAAGACACCAAGAAACTGAAAATAAAATCATTAGAAGTACTAAAATAGTATTTTATTATTATTAATAATAATAATAATAATAATAATAATAATAATAATAATAATAATAATAATAATAATAATAATAATAATAATAATAACAATAATAATATTACCTGAATGCAAGCTATACCCACAGCTACAGCTCCAAGTAAACTAGCATGTTGAACTACGTATTCTTTAACCTCTACATAGCAATCTCTGGCAACAATTTTTAACTATCGAAAACAAATAAAACTCCAGTCATTCATCTTAAAAGGAATCCAAGCTTGAACCATTTAACCATTGGATAACTTTTAATCTAGAGTTAAACTGAATAATTTTCAATTTTAACTTTTGTTTAATGATCTTTTTCAATTTTTACTTTTGTTTCATGATATTTTTCAATTTTTACTTTTGTTTCATGATCTTTTTCAATTTTTACTTTTGTTTCATGATCTTTTTCAATTTTTGTTTTTGTTTCATGATCTTTCTTTTGTTTCATGATCTTTTTAAATTTTTACTTTTGTGTCATGATCTTTTTCAATTTTTACTTTTGTGTTATGATCTTTTTCAATTTTCAATTTTGTTTCATGATCTTTTTTCAATTTTTACTTTTGTTTCATGATCTTTTTCAATTTTTACTTCTGTTTCATGATCTTTTTCAATTTTTACTTTTGTTTCGTGATCTTTTTTCAACTTTTACTTTTGTTTCATGATCTTTTTCAATTTGAACTGTTGTTTCATGATCTTTTCAATTTTAAATTTTGTTTCATGATCTTTTCAATTTAAAATTTTGTTTCATGATCTTTTCTTATTCAATTTTTCTTTCATTAGCTTTATCGTATAAAAAATGTTCCTAGTAAAAATGCCCGATATATTTGAACTAAAGGTTCCACAGAGTTGGTCTGGGGAACAACATGAGTCAGGAACCCTCCACACACCTTCTCCTGGAACACAAAGATTTAACCTACTGCTATGAAATGTTCCTCCGACGGGTCAGCGTTGGGGTTACTCATTACTGCTTTCTTGTTTCCTTTTTTACATTTTAAAACTGTAAAACACTTGTTTTTAGCTTATAGTCTTTTGAAAAAATTGGCAAAATTTTTATCGATTTTAGCATGAGAGCTTGCAACCTTTAAATCACAGAAGGATATATGCAGATATCGGTTGATAGCAAGAAATACTCTTAGTAGCAGGCTGGTCGATCAGGTCGCCGGCACAATAAGTTGCAATTAGCATCATATGAACGGCAAAAAATTAAGAAGAAAAAAAAACATTAAGAAGTATATATACATTGATAGAAATTTGTTCATAACTTGAAAGGAAGACGACATATGCTTTTGCACTACAGTCTTTTCCTGTGCTATTTAGCTATGCGAGTCCGCGGTAGGGATTTTCGCAATGGGGGTCAATGAATAAGTTTATACAAAATCCTCTACCTTTATTTAGTGCTCTAGAGTATCTCCAGATCTCCCAGGAAGAGTTGACCTGCGGGGTCATCAACCCACAACATTCAAGCTACAATATAGAAGGTGTTAGGTATTTTCTCTGCTGTTTCTCATGTTAATTGGACTTTCTGAAGTTATAACTGGATTTTAAAAGTTGTCTTCCTATTTCAGAATTTTCTGGTTATCATAAATTTTAAATCATATACTGTGGTAAGCAATTATATCAATACAATGAAGACGACTTTTGTTTTTGATATTCGAATGGTAACAAAGTTTTTTAAGAATTTTAAGTTTTCAAGTATAAATCAAAAAGAAGCTTTTTAATTAACAGCTTCTCTTGCTTTTTATGTTTATGTGAATCCATGCTCTGTAAAAGCTTGATTTAAATAAAAATTGAAATAGAAAATCGTCTTCATTGTATTGATATAACTGTATTACAAATTATAAATTATAAATGGACAGTAGCGCAACTAAGGGGGGGGGCTAACCACGTTCCCCGCCCCGCTCAGCATATTTCGCCCCCTCTCACCCCCCACCTCACGAACCTCACTTGACTCCAGCATGATATGATTATTCTTCAAATCCTGAAAACAGCGCTTACTGTTTTAAAAAAAAAATCGACAGGGGGGGCTCGATTCCCCTGTACCTCCCCCCCTCAGAAAAGTGCTATGTTACGCCATTGTTAAAATATTAGAACAAAGTTTAAATTAATTAAATTGGCACGGACGACCAAGATAAAATCTGGTTTTATTGATTAATTTACTTTATTAACTTTATTTGGCTTCATCTTCACGTAGATGCTCAGGAATGCGTAATATTTAGCGTAGCGTGACAAATATCAAGGTAATGTACACTGTACGCATTAATCCACGCGTCATACTTCGTACACTCTTGTCAACATAAGATAAGAGATAACAACCATAGGAATATCTTTTAGGGTGTTCCAAAGAAAAGTTTATGTAGTCTTAGATTACTGTCTTGAGATTCCGCCAATTTTGTACCTTTCAAGTTTTGTCTAGATTCAAATTTATTTAAAAGTCATGAATGTATATTTTATATTTCTGTTAAGGAACTGAGCTTTTGACACAAACTCTCACTATCTAATCCCGTTTTCTTTACCCTGGAAGTATAGTTCTCTGGTTCACCCTGGAAGTATAGTTCTCTGGTTCACCCTGGAAGTATAGTTCTCTGGTACACCCTGGAAGTATAGTTCTCTGGTACACCCTGGAAGTATAGTTCTCTGGTTCACCCTGGAAGTATAGTTCTCTAGTTCACCCTGGAAGTATAGTTCTCTGGTACACCCTGGAAGTATAGTTCTCTGGTTCACCCTGGAAGTATAGTTCTCTAATATAATTTTAAGGTCTTTTAAGACTTTATATTGTTAAGTCCGGTTCAGTTCAAAAATCCGGCCGAACACTTACCAATAGGGTTTCCAGCGAACGAAACGTTTCTCGCAAAAAATGCAAAAATTTTCGTTCGCATTTCGCATATTTGCGGAAAAATAAGAAAATTTTGCGAAAATATTTGTTGCGAACAAAAAATAAATTCGCGAAAACCATATAGTTGTAGCTGCAACAATTTATTTTGCAATAAAACTTGTAGAACTCCTGCTCTGAGAGCTCAACATTTGAAGTTTTATTATATCATATTATTAATTTCTCTTCCTTTACTTTAACAAATGTTTGATGAAGATAATTTGATTTCTCTAGCTATCTTTTTGAGTTTTTGTCTGTCCACGTGCGTTCACCTAAATCCAGCTAGCAATGAGCCAGCCAATTGCAAGAAAAAATCTTTGAAATGAACCGTATTTTTTTGCGAAATTTTCGTGCGAAAATTGCGAAATTTTTGCGAAACGATTTTTTTCGCTGGAAACCCTACTTACTAGCTTGAGTGAGCTGTTCAGTACACATACAAATTATACCAGGCAAAACGGGATAGTACACTAAATGAACGAGACCTTTCTAGGGAAATTCATGTGTTCTGACTTTAGTATTTTTAAAAATACGTTGAAAAGGTCGTCGTTAAACTCTTTTTTGTGTAAGCTATGAATAACCAAGACCCCATTTGGCTGTGTTCTTTTATATAGATTCAGAAAAAAGTACAAACTCCACTATGTTTCAATTAAACCACATGTGTAAATTTCCATTAATCCAATTGTTTCCGAACAACCACAACCACTGTTACCACATGTGTGTTTCATATTTACCAAACAACCGCATGATTTCCGTAAACATCTTGTTTCCCCTATACCTCATTTTCCCTTAAAGGGACAGACCGGCTATGAACGGTAGTTAAACTGAGTATACAGTGTTGTGGACAAATTCTTTAGGATTTATTAGAAACATATAAAACGTTTTAAAGATCTTGAGCGCAAAGTCGACGTTCAAAATCGTACTTTTGGGTGGATACGTTTTCAGAATTGTTTTTTTTTAATTATCAAATAACGACGACAAAAAATGTAAACAAATTCTACGGTAAACTAATTAGTTGTTTAGGAACAGGTTGAGAAAACAAAAATTAACTCTTATCATCGTAAATATTTAATCTTATTCAATAAATAGTTTCTTTAATCTCTCTTTAATCACTAAGATTTTCTGCAGATTTTCTGAAAGTTTTATTAAAAAGACGAAATTTGAAGAATTTGAAGAAATCTGCGAATAAATTCATAGAAAATAAGGAATTCATTATAATAATGAAAAAGGAAATAATTAATTCTAACTTCGATTTATTGACAAATTTCTTATGAAAAATAGGTTCCTAAACATCTAATTAGTTTACTAAAGAATTTTTACTACATTTTTCATCGCCGTTATTTAATAGTTTTTAAAAAAACCGATTCTGAAAACGTACCCACCCAAGTTCATGACTTTGAACGTCGAATTTAAGCTCAAACTGAGTAATTATGCATCGTGGAAACGTTTTATATGTCTCAAATGAATCCTAAAGAATTTGTCCACAACACTGCATACTCAGATCAACTACCTTACTTAGCTGGTCTGTCCCTTTAAACAATGTATTTCCCTTTGGGCTAATTTAGTTTAAAGGTTGTCATGCCTGAGAACTGCTCAAAACTTGGACAGGTTTCAACAAATTGAAATCTCATTCATTTTAAAATAATTTCAAAGTTCAAGTATTAATATTTAAGTTGATATAAAAGGCATTGAAGTTTTCGTCTTTAATTTCGTCATAATTCATTTTAATGAAATTATTCGCAACGAGCAGAATAAAATACTAAAATTTGAAAACTGTAATACTGAAAATTTGTTTTTGGTAATAATGAAATATTTCTTTTACATTAAAACAACCGTTGATGATCAGTAATTTAAAAAAAATTTTAAAAGAAAAATATTTATTTCATCATTGATGAACATTTCACTGTTAACTCGATCGGATTTATTTCAAGTACCCGGCCGATGTTTAAGCAGCTAGAACAAACTGTACAGTACTGCATGCAGACTATATAAGGCAAAATTGGACAGTACGACAAATGAATCAACCCCTTTCTTGGGAGATTATTTTTCAATTAAATTTTTAAGAAAATTCCGACTTTTTCTACCTATCCTTAACCTATCCCCGCCGGTCAGCTTTAAATTCTTTACCTGTGTTTGAGTTTGATCCCACGCCCACGTGACCGGTCCTGGATCATTCGGGTCATAGAGCCTCACATCGGAGATCATCTCAGCTTGTATTGTATTATCTACCTAAACATTTATTATATTATCCGCCTAAACAATTATTATTAACCGAAAAACATTTATTGTAATATCTACCTAAAAATTTCTTGTCTTCTAAACATTTATTGTTTTATCTGCTAAACTTGTATTGTATTATCCACCAAAATATGTATTGTATTATCCACCTAAACATGTATTGTATTATCCACCAAAATATTTATTGTATTATTCACCTAAACATTTATTGTATTATCTACCTAAATATTTATTGTATTATCCACCAAAATATTTATTTTATTATCCACCTAAACATGTATTGTATTATCTACCTTAATATTTATTGTATTATCCACCTAAACATTTATTGTATTATCCACCCAAACATTTTTTGTATTATCCATCTAAACATTTATTGCACTATATACCTAAACATTTATTGTATTATCCACCAAAATATTTATTGTATTATCTACCTAAACATGAATTGTATTATCTACCTAAACATATGTATTGTATTATTTACCTAAACATATGTATTGTATTATTTACCTAAACATGTATTGTATTATTTACCTAGACATGTATTGTATTATTTACCTAAACATATATATTGTATTATTTACCTAAACATATGTATTATCTACCTAAACATGTATTGTATTATCCACCAAAATATTTATTGTATTATCTACCTAAACATGAATTGTATTATCTACCTAAACATGTATTGTATTATCCACCTAAACATGAATTGTATTATCTACCTAAACATGTATTGTATTATCTACCTAAACATGTATTGTATTATTTACCTAAACATATGTATTGTATTATCTACCTAAACATGTATTGTATTATTTACCTAAACATGTATTGTATTATCTACCTAAACATGTATTGTATTATCTACCTACACATGTATTGTATTATTTACCTGAACATGTATTGTATTATTTACCTAAACATATGTATTGTATTATCTACCTAAACATGTATTGTATTATTTACCTGAACATGTATTGTATTATTTACCTAAACATATGTATTGTATTATTTACCTAAACATATGTATTATCTACCTAAACATGTATTGTATTATCAGTCTAAACATTTATTGTGTTATCTACCTAAACATGTATTGTATTACAATCTAAACATGTATTGTATTATCTACCTAAACATGTATTTCAGTTTAATTGTATATTACTCCTAAACATTTATTCAATCTTTTCTTGTATTGCCCAAATTGATAATAATTACAAAATTTGTCGTTGTACACTTCGGTTTTTTTAAATTGCCAAAATAGTATCAACGTTTTTTACTTTAGACAAAAAACGAAGTATTTATTTCCGTCTTTTTTCTGATTGGTCATTATCAATTAAAGACTTATGTTAAGCTCATGTCATCTTGGCTTTACAGAGGAGTGACTTGGAAAATAAAGAAATAATTGGACATTTTTAGATTTAACATTTTACAATAAAATGGACATTTTTTTGCTAGAGCATCTATCTTGCACAATCTTAAAGTTATTGGTTTATAATTTGATTTTGTCATTTGATTTTGTCATTTGATTTTGGCAAATCTGTTTTTTTTTGTTAAACTTTTTAAATCACTATCAAACTCATAGATTAAAACAACACAGATAGAGCACTAGATGTCGTCTTTTCAAGATTTAGGAGTTTTTCGTTCACAATAACCCTAAGGCAGAAGCCCAAAAGGAGTTCCTCTCAGTCGGTGCATGCCCTCTCTCTGTCTTGTAATTCTACGCTATCTGCGTTTTATTTTGCCAAACGTTTCAAAATTTACTTAAATAGTTTAATCATAGATTAATAACAACACAGATAGACCACTAGATGTCGTCTTTTAAAGATTTAAGGGTTTTTCATTCGCAATAACCATGAGAAGAAGCCCAAAGGAGTAACGCGGAGGCAGTGTTGAATTACAAGACAGAAAGAGAGAGCATGCGCTGCTTACGCGGAACTCCTTTGGGCTTCTCCTCAGGGTTATTGTGAACGAAAAACCCCTAAATCTTTAAAAGACGACTATCTGTGTCGTTATTAATCAATGATCAAACTATTTAGATAATTTTGAAACGTTTGGCAAAAATAAACAGATAAAGATCTAATATTTTCTAACCCGGGTTTTATGCATTAAAAATATTTCCTCTCCAACGTCGTCTTCTATGAATATACTTTGCTTGTCTGTTTGTCTGTCCGTGTCCAATAAACATAAAACAGCTGAATCGATCAGGTGCACATTTTGTATGGGACCTCGCATCATCTCAAAGAAGGTTTATGGAGCATCAAAATTGAAAAAAAATCCCGAAAGTTTTCGCCAATCGAATAGAAAAACGGAAGAAACATTTTGAATGATAAAAAATGGCTGATTTTCGGAGCAACAGTCAAGAGCTAAAATTGGTTAAAGAAAAGAAAACCTAGTTTTTTTTTAATTTATTAAAAATTATTCAAGATTGTGATAATTTTGAATGTGTATTTTTTTCAATCAAAATACATTAATAAACATCGGCAAGTGACAAAACTTTACTTTAGATGTCTAACATTGTGATGAAATGCATGGTTAAAAAAAAGAAATGAACTAATGCACGACACCGGATCCAAAGATACTTTTTTAAAGATACTAATCAAGTTCTAATTAATTATAATTTTCACTTTACACTAACACATCGTAATTATGAAAAACATATAAAAAGCGTCGAAGAAATTTTCTACTGAGTCTAGCGCCTTTCAAGAAGTCATCGGAGGACCAACCTGTTCTGTGAATACGTAGGCTAGAATTGCTCCGATGGAGAGAATAAGAAGAAGAATTGAAATGAGAACAAAGTAAGTTAGATGGAGCACTTTCACTTCCTAAACAAAAGAACTGGTAGTTTTGGTGATTTTGTTTTTTATCCTTCCTTCATGTTGAAAAAACAAATTGAAAATGTTTAAAGGGACTGTCAGCGTAATTTCATGTGACTTTCTTAGCAAAGATGTCAATGCCCGATCTACAACGGTATTCCGAAACTTGATCAGAGACAAAGGGACCGTTTAAAATCAGGAGTTGGCATCTTTGAGAGAGGCTTTCTTGAAATTACGATTACACTCCCTTGCAGGAGTAAATATGAAAACTAAGAACATTGAGAACTATTCTATAATTTTTTTAAAAGTTAACTTTTAATTTATTATGTTGAAGAAAAGTATAAATCTAGAAATAAAGAAAACTTTAAGATAATATTTTTATCATAGACTTTTGACACTTTTATAAAATCAACTTCAAAGCTAAAAAAATAATAGTAATTAGTAATTTGGACTACTAAGGTTATATTTAAAGGAACAGCTTTAAAAATTGTTTAAAAGTTTGAATTGCATTACTTATCTGTAATGATACTGAAACTATGATATCTTTGAAATTATATTTTTATATTCTGGCTTTTTAGACGACGACACAAGGATTTCCAGACCAAAGAAGCGCAAGAAAAGATCAAGGAGTCTTACATTAGTTTTAAAGGGAGTGTTCGCGAGAAATGAAAGGGGGTATAGGCTTAATACAATAAAAAAGCGCTTTTGATCCCTACTAATCTTACTTCTATTGCGTCTATAAGGAGAAAATTGTTAAATACGTCTCATACCTAATAACCTAGCGTCCATACAAATTGAGAAAATTGCAACATACGACTTAGACCGTAAAAAAATCAATTTAATTTCAAACAAATCATTCAGATAGTACAACCTAAAGTCATCGATTATCTTTCGCCACATTTGTATATAGTTTATATTTTATAATATTTGTATACCCCCTTTCATTTTTCGCGAACACTCCCTTTAAAGATTAATTAATAACATTCATTCGTCGAAATGTTCGTTAAAATCACGTATGCAATCTCTTTCAACAAGTAGTTTACCTTTTGTGCTGCGTAGAGGCCGAAAAGGCTTGTGAGGATGGTGAGGCCTCCGACCGCCGAGACCACCCTCGCCGTGTTTAAATACAACATGTTCCTCAGCAGCTCATTGGAGAAGGTTTTCCTGTTTTGTAAACATAAAAATGACGATTAAATACAAAATAAGCTAATAAGTAAAAATAGCACATAAGATTTAAACAAACTGAGAATTTTCATTTTTCTATTTATTAAGAATATATTAAAAGTTGAACAATTCAAGAAAATAACAGAGGGAGAAAAATGTATTTAGATAAAATATAAACATATAGTATATACAAAGTAAAAAGAACAAAAAATATTGAGAGCTAATGAAAAAAATTGAATAATTGATCTATCCTCAAAGTTAAAAACAACCAAAAGTAAAAAAAAGATCAAGAACGATGCAAAAAACAAATCATGTTTATAAATAACGTAATACTTAAAAATGCCTGTATGTCTGACCTGTGAATGATCCAAATACCGATGGCTAGAAGAGTTATACCTCCAGCCATAATTAGTATGTTTGCTAGGCGCATAAACCAGCGCAAAACAATACGCGAAGCACCACACGCTCCCTAAACAAAAACTAATTAAAATTTTTAAAAGGGACCCTACGTTCATATGTGGCATGTCTGATTCACAACGGATATATAACATGTCTGTTTCACAACGGATATATGACATGTCTGATTAACAACGGATATTTGACATGTCTGAATCACTACAGATATGTGACATGTCTGATTCACAACAGATATATGACATTTTTGATTCACAACGGATATTTGACATGCCTGATTCACAACAGATATGTGACAGGCCTGATTCACAACGGATATATAACATGTCTGTTTCACAACGTATATATGACATGTCTGATTCACAACGGATATTTGACAGGTCTGATTCACAACGGATATGTGACAGGTCTGATTCACTACAGATATGTGACATGTCTGATTCAGAACAGATATATAACATGTCTGATTCACAACGGATATGTGACAGGTCTGATTCACAACGGATATGTGACATGTCTGATTCACAACGGATATGTGACATGTCTGATTCACAACGAATATGTGACATGTCGGATTCACTACGGATATGTAACATGTCTGATTCACAACGGTACCTTTTAACTATTATAACAGTTGAGTTAAAACAAGGTAAATATCGTGGTTTTCCATACCAAAAAGGATTTTTATTTCTCAAAAATTGGAGGGAAAAACTTTTTTTATTGAAATACAATTGATATCTTTATTTTATTTTGCTGAAACAACGGTTTTATTTGATGTAATTTTATTTTTGAAACTTTGACAGGTTCTCAGCGATAATATTTAAATAGACCTTTTTAAAATTCGAATGAAAGACACAGCAAACAAACAAGGCCCTTCCCCCCCCCTTCACATAATTTGACACGTGAAAGTGTGTTTGGTTAAGCATTATTTATTTAAGTTTAAACGGTGTAAAACGATTTTCTCTGTGTAATTTCTGAATCTTATTGGTTTTCAATTGACGGTAAATATCATGTTAATACGCATGCAAGAAACAGATTAAGATCAATATAATTAACTTGTGTACATGTACTTTTATTCTAATACAAAGGATTCTAAAAGTAAATTAGGGCATACCCATTATTTAATGGTAACGATTATAACAGAACCCTTCCAGCCAAGGAAAATTTGAGTTTTTGCAACCTCCTAAATTTTTGCAATTTGATGTCGCAATCCATTGCTATTTCGAACTATGAATTTTGTAAGATAAAATAGGTTTAAGTTGGAAATATCAAAGGTTTACACCATCTGGTTGCAAACATATAGGGATTGGAAAATTAGAGTTTGTTACAAGAACTCAGTTTTCAGTGGGAGGAGTTGAAAAAGTTGAGTGAATTCAAAAACATTTAGAATTATGATATATTTTTAGTGTAAATATAGCATATCTACTCTTTAAATTATATTCAAATTGCTATAGTTCTACGTGTATCTTCCTTGCTTGTCCGAAGTTTTATCTATTTAGACACAAAGATATTGCCGAATTCTTCCTTTTCTTAATGGGACAAATTTCCTTATCTCAATGTTTCCTCAATGTTCTGATGTGCGGAAATCCGCGAGATTATTTAATAAATAAACAAGATGTACCGGGTAGGAGAGGGTTTTNCCCCCCCGCACCACACATAAAAACTTCCAGTTTACGGGCCTTAGTGTTAATAATTTTTAGGATTACAGACACTTTTTTCGATGCAAGCAAAAAGCTTAAATGGTTAGTTTAAGAAATATTTAAACCATAAAAAGCAAGTTGTATGCTTAATCTTAATAATTTGAATTTTGTCATAAGATTGCAAATATATAGGGATTAGAACATTTGAGTTTGTGGCAAACACTCAATTCATTTCTACAAACTTTAAAAAATGCTTGAAATCAGTCTAATTTTCATTTTGGAATTGCCAGTCCGATACATTTTATTGTATTTATAATTTATAGTTGGTATAATATATAGGGTTAATCACAAAGGATGAAACTTTATAACGACGACCTGTAACGGATTATCTCTGAAGATTAATCTTTTATAGAAGTGTTAAAAAATTTGGCAAAAATGCAAATAGTATAAAACTAAATAGGGAGCCATCAATATAACAAAAAAGAATTGAAAAATATCCCGTACAGTCGTTTCTGAAGTTTCAAAATATAGGTTGGGAGGGACGGGCAATTACCCTTTTCAGAGATTGTGCAAAAAAACATATTTTGAAATAGACCCGAGGAATAGGCCCGAGGAATAGACCCGTAGAATAGACCCGAGGAATAAACCCGAGGAATAGACCCGAGGAATGGACCCGAGGAATAGACCCTTGGAATAGACCCTTGGAATAGACCCTTGGAATAGACCCGAGGAATAAACCCGAGGAATATACCCGAGGAATAGAGCCGTGGAATAAACCCGAGGAATAAACCCGAGGAATAGACCCGAGGAATAGACCCGAGGAAAAGACACGAGCCTTGTTTTTATTAAAAAGATTAGAATAATTTTAGAACAAAATATACCAAAAATACCTGGGTAACCATTCTGTTCTTTTTGATGAGGAGGTGGTTTCAGACAAATCCAATTCTGTAGTTTTCAATAGAAAAATTTCCGACATTTTCTTAACATCTTCTGGAATAAGCGTTTGTTTTAAGAGATGATTTTAAAAATGTTGAATAGATAATTCAAGGTAAAAATTATTATCTGATAGAGAATATTTTATGATATTATTCCATTTTATGACAAACATATGTTTCCTAGAATTGAAGATATACTAAGTATGCGTCTAATGGTTGCACTCCTATATTATAATGATTAAGGAAGTATAATTACTGACTAATTGTGTACAATCACCCTGTTCGGTCTAATTAGTCAGCACTACAGATGATTATGTTTATAAACAAAGGTTTGTCATATAATCCTACTTTTTCTGTAATCATTTTGCTATAAGCTTAAAACACGCATTTACTTGTGAAAGTTTATAATGGACGACCTGTAAAAAAGGAATTGCAAGTCTTTGTAACAAACTCTGATTTTCTAAACCCTATATCTTTGCAACCCTATGTCGTAGACCTTGGATATTTCAAACTATGAATTCTGTTAGATCAAATAATCTAAGTTTGAAAATTAAAGGTTTACACCATCAGGTTGTCAAGATATACGAATTCTGAAATTTAAGTTTTTGTTTTTAATTATTTTAAAACTTGAGACACCGTTTTTGAATCCTATTCCTAACCGACAAGAACAAAGTTGAAGTATAGTTCCGGTTTTTGAATCCTATTCCTAACCGACAAGAACAAAGTTGAAGTACATAGTTCCGGTTTTTGAATCCTATTCCTAACCGACAAGAACAAAGTTGAAGTACATAGTTCCGGTTTTGCACAATAAGTTACCCGTTTGCACAGTGATGATAAGTGTACTAAGCATATCATTGTAATGAATTACTTAAGCGTGGTACTTTAACTAATTATTTTAGAAGTAATTGTTTTTGCTTAGATCACGTTTTCGTAAACCTTATTGTTCTTAAGGTTTAATATTGTATTCCATTAGTATTTTCAAATGTACGAATTAATAGCTTAGTAAAACATTTATTTGGTTCTAAAGAATTTCTCAATCCAAAATTGAGACAAATTATGGGAGGGATTTTGGGTTATGATTAGACATACAAGCACCCTATAACGTAGAGAAGATTTTGCTCACAAACTAGTGCTAAGATATAATCAATTTGATGTGATTAGATGTTTATTGTTTTGTAAAATCCTATTTTGTTTTATTTTTAAAAATCTCCTAAAAGATTTCAAAAAATCCCCCCAAAAGATTTTCAGAAATCACCAAATTAGTATCCTGAAGAAAATAGATAATAGATTGTGTACTATATTTAAAGTTTAAAATAGATCACGTGCATTCTGTTTGTATCACAATATTTTTACTAATTTTGATCTCTCATTTAAAATATAGCCTAAACCCCAACTAAAAGGTATAAAATAGAAAATACGGAAAATCTACATTTTCTGGGGGAAAATGGATTCAGAGTCATTGTACTTTTTACTAGGACCTCTAGTTTACCGTTAAAGGCTATGTAAGGTAGATGAACTGAGCATGCAGTGTTGTGGAAAACTTCTTTCGGATTCATTTGAGACATATTAAACTTTTAAAAAATCTGTAAATCCTGAGTTTGAGCGCAAAGTCGACGTTCAAAACTCCTTTTTTTGGGGGTGGATACATTTTCAGAATTAGAAATAATCCGAAAGAAGTTTTCCACAACACTGCATACTCAATGCAACTACCTTACTTAGCCGGTCACTCCCTTTAAATATGTATAAGTGTATTATGATGCACATTATTTAGCTTTTAACAAACTCTGTTTTATTCTAGTGAATCTGTGGTTTTCTTGCATTATGCAATATACATAAATGCATTGTTTGCATACAAATATAAAAATAATGACTTCAATTTCCAGACAAAATAAGTCATGAAGATTATTACTCCATAACCTTATTTGCGGGTCAGGGCCAAAACTTTAAGATCAAATTTAATATGAAATATTTTACCATGTAAGAGGGATCAAAATAGATAAGACAGATAGGACAGGAGACCCATGCTGCAGTATGCAGTTTTGTACTTCCACTGTTCCTTCACTATACACTATACATCATAGATAAGATAGATAGGACAGGAAACCCATACCGCAGTATGCAACTTTGTGGTTCTACTGTTCCTTCGCTATACACTATACATCATAGATGAGACAGATAGGACAGGAGACCCATACCGCAGTATGCAACTTTGTAGTTCCACTGTTCCTTTGCTACACACTATACATCATAGATAAGACAGATAGGACAGGAGACTGCATGGTGCAGTATACACCTTTGTAGTTCCACTGTTCCTTTGCTACACACTATACATCATAGATAAGACAGATAGGACAGGAGACTGCATGGTGCAGTATACACCTTTGTAATTCCACTGTTCCTTCAGTAATTTAAGTGACCCTCCATTTATAAGTCCGATTCACAAAGTTTTCCGTTAAACTTTTGTCTGAGCAAATGTACATGGCCGGAGATATCCTTTTTTCCATCGGAAAAATGATAATTTTCAAATGCGGTTTGACCTTTTAACTATTTAAGTTGGTGGTTACTAAAAAAAACACAGTTCCTTTAAGAAACTATAAAGGGTAAACGGTCTAAAAGTAGGAAAATGAATGGCTTTATCTATAATATCTTTGTTATGAATGAATTTGACGAATGTCATATTTTAACTGACATCATATTATTACTATAAGCTCAGTTCACACAGTAGTCTCATTCTTTATTCTTTTATATTTTCCGATCTTTTTATTCTTTAAAAATACTTTCATTTTTGTCAGACTAGAAATTGCCGTTTTATTATAAATCTTGATCTCGATGTCCACGTTACAATGTAAACATTCAGAAACATGAAATTTTGAGGATTCATATTTGATAATGTAATTAAAGGTATCCCTGCAGGGTATTGCGACCAGGATATTTAAATAATCCGTCTCCAAAAGATGGAGAACAATGCTTGATCCCGAAAACCAAAAGTTCTAAGTTCCGACTAATTATCTTTAGGCTATCCATATCAGTTTATGTTTGTGGTAATATATCTATCTTAAACTTCTTATCTTACAATCTTTCTATGTATATTTGAATCATTATCCATAGATATGTTATAGTCAGCTGTGTATCTCTGTCTATCTTGATAGCTGTCTCGCTGTCTATCTGGTTTGGAGTATATTTAGCTGGCTAGCTGTGTACTTGGTTAACTGACTATCTATCTATCTTTCTTATCCGTCTATCTGTCCTTATATCTCTGTCTGTCTTGTTTCCTGTATGTGTAGCAGAATATCTGTCTATCTGTTTATCTTTCTATATGTCTATTTGTCTATCTGTCTATCTGTCTATCTGTCTATCTGTCTATCTGTTTTATCTGTCTATCTGTCTATCTGTCTATCTGTCTATCTGTCTATCTGATTATCTGTCTATCTGTCTATCTGTCTATCTGTCTATCTGTCTATCTGATTATCTGTCTATCTGTCTCGCTGTCTATCTGTCTATCTGCCTATCTGTCTATCTGTCTATCTGTCTATCTGGCTATCTGTTTATCTGTCTATCTGTCTATCCGTCTATTTGTCTATCTGTCTATCTGTCTATCTGTCTATCTGTCTATCTGTCTATCTGTCTATCTGTCTATCTGGCTATCTGTCTATCTGTCTATTTAACTAGCTTGCCATATATTTATATCGGTCTATCTGGAAATAATCTGTTCATTAAAGAAGTTAATGCTCAAACACTGGAACATATAAAAAATATTTTGTCATTGTAATTATGTAATCTAATATTATCTTACGGTGGTAGGCAAATATATCAATACAATGAAGACGACTTTCGATTTCAATTTTGATTTATATCAAGCTTTTCAACAGTATGGATAAACAAAAACATGGAAGCATTACAATTACAATTACTTGTAAACTTGTAATCCGAAAAAATCTTGTCAACAATCAAAATTTAAATAAAAAAGTTGTCGGAATTACATTGATATAATCACCTACCACCGTACCTAAGTATGCAGTTCTAATTATCTAATTTTAATATTATCCTACCTAATTACATTGTCCTAGCCAAATAGATTATCAAGTACAATAGGTGGCAACAGAGAAATGGACCAATTATACACGACGTCACAAGTGTCAAAGAAATATAACAAGGAAAACGAAATTTTCTCACATTAGTTCTCTAACATTGAAAAAAAGTTAAAAAACAGAAATAAAGAAAGCATAAAATTGCACTTATCTTACTGAAAGATAAACATTCTTTTCTGAAATTGTCACTATTATTAATGATTTGTCGGACGCTAAAACTGAATTGACACTTGTGACGTTAGAATACATCTGTACTGAGAGTGTACAAATTGTTCTAGAATCTATTTCGTACTAGCTAAGCTAAAACGAATACACATATATATATGTATAAAATAGTAATAAAGTAGGAAAACTCAGTAGAACCCCGGGAATGTTCTTAGCTTAGTTTTATCATTCTAATTTGAGTGGATTGACTTTTATAGGGTGTACTCTAGGCAAGGGTTCCTAAGCTAGGCTAATATAATCCTTGATATATAGCATAATTTTAGGTTAGCTTCTTTACGTTTAACTGAACTTATTATTTCAATTTTATGCAACGTTATCCAAATCTTCACATAGACCCTAACAAAAAATTAAATCATTTTTTCACAAAAATAAATTTAAATTAGTTCCAGAAAATACTCTAACCGGATCCTGTACGCATTTATAACTTTTTAACTATCACGTTGACGAAGTCTGGCGTAATACAGCCTGACGCAACTTTGGCATTGAAATCTCCGAGGGTCTGGAGATGTGAACACTGTAATAAAGTATCCTGCACTGAAACACTGGCGCACCCGGCGCCTACTCTACTAACGCCTGCGCCACGACGCTATACGCCAGGCAGTCCTATAATATCCTAATTCCAGGCGGTCCGATAAACAACGTGAGATTTTTTACGTTAATATTTGAAACATATTGGTGCAACTGTAGAGCTCACGCCTACAGAATGTTCGACATTCGTGATAGCTTTAAGGGATATATGCGACTGGTACTTTAAAAAATTGGTCATATTTTTTGCATTTGCAATAAGTGCTATGTTGGAATCAAGACAAATAGGGTGTGCAAAAAATGTTTTTTAATTTATTTAAAGTGTTTTTGTAACTTCTATTTTTTTAAACGCAAAAAAAGAGAGCGTTCGCAAAAATCCTTTGAACCCAAAAAAGTTTTTAATCATGTCAGAATTTTGACAAATAATAATCTTTGAAATTGGTTTGTTTATACCGTGGGACCCATAATATGGTGGAGTTATAATACGACTGTTGAACTCAATTTATAATCTTAAATTGTTCAATAAACATCAAACAGACAAAATGTGCAGTGTAAACAGTCCCCATTCACTTAAAGGTTTATTTTCAAGCTAATGGGCTAAGCTATTTATTTTGTAACAACATCAATTACTCAATAAACATAATATTGCTTAATTATGTCGTCTTCTTTTGCCACTCTTTAATGTTTCTGCCTGTATTTTGTATACTGTACACACAGACTAGATATACAGAGACTGCTCATAAGCTATATCCATGGATAGTCTAAACAAGCCTGCAGTTGTCCTGGCACGCCATGCTATATGTCCACAAAAGGTTTTTGACTGCCATCTAACGGCCACTTGTTGCATATAATACCCATTCAGGGGCTAAGATTTACAAGTTTTTAAAGAAATACTCTTACTTTTAACATAAAACATAAATTTATGAATTTAATCTATTTTTAAGGTTTTGTATTTTGTAAATTCAAAGTCGATCCTTAAATAACCGTGAATATATATGTCTGTTTATTGGTCCTGTGCTCCAGTTGTACACAATGGAACCTGCTGTGGAAAATATCGCATATTGTAGACTTTAATAGATCTCTGAAAATTCTCTTATCTCTGACACCAGGGGGGATAATAGTTCTCTACCTGTGTGCTCAGTTTGCTGTACTGTACACTTACAACTGTTTACTAATAATGATATACTTTAGGTTAGGCCAGAACAAGGTGGTATAGAATATTAGGCCAGAATCAAATATGCAGTACGCTCTAGTACGGTATATAGTTTCCGGCCATTACTACCAGGGTACCCACGAGTTTCCTCCTAAAAGTTCAGCTAATTTGGTGAAGCCATTTAGCCAGCATTTAGCTAGCATATATGCAAATATACGAGGTATGACCGTCTCCTATGGTCAATAAGTTTTGCAATTTGTTTTTAAAGTATAAACTAAATTTTTTTTTCTGATCAGCTACTGTCGATCAGATAAAAAAATGGCGCTTCGGACAATATTTCAATATTTCAATATTTCAATATTTCAATATTTCAACACCATTAATTGAAATATCTCCCTCTAAACGCTGTTAAAAAATAAATATTCAAACTAACGGTTACATTTTAAAAAAACGGAAAATACCGTTCACAAAACAAGAGCCCTGTTCTTACCTTAAAAGTCTGATAACGAAAGTCCCTTGGGAAAAGTCAACTAGGATGGATATAGTGAACTTTGAGGAAAAACATTACCGTGCTGAGACGTCTAGAAGTAACTTTTAATAAAATTTCGAAAAACTCAATAATCTTGTATACAGGGTTATGATATTGAGACTGTAAAGACGACCCAAAACTCTAAAATGATGACGAATTGAAGCTTGATTTTTAGTTTCTGCATTTAATTGAGTATTTTGATAATTTAACGGTATAATTAAGGATAAAAACAACCCAGTTTTGGCCTGAATGTAAGAAAACGAACTAAACAAATTCTGTAAAGTCGTCTCTGAAGTCTCATCCTTTGTGTATAACCCTGTATATGAGAGAAGAGCTTTAATATAAAGATGGTACAAAAGACTGAATATATCAACCTTAGTCTAGAAGCCCAACAAATAAATTATTAAATACCAACAACAAATTAATATTAAATGAATGAAACTGGATTCTAATGTAAAGTGATACAACTTTACTGTGAGTTTTTGTAAATGCAAAAATCCCGATGTAGAAAAGCTACTCCACCTGTACAAGAAGTACAACAGGTAGCAACAGAGAAATGGACCAACTATACAACATGTCACATTAGTTGTTTTCCAAGATTAAATAAAAAGTGTAAAGCAGAGAATAAAGAAAACATAAAATTGCACTTATATTCTAAACTTATCAATATCATTAATAATTTTGTCTGACACAAAAACTGAATTGACACTTGTGACGTAAAAATACTGCTGTACTGAGAGTGTACAAATTCTACGTTGCCATCTATTGTACTAGAATCTATTATGTATACACTATACAGTGTTATACTGTATATTTTACAATGAATGTTTGAAATAAGATCCTTAAATAAAGTGACGGGGCATATTCTCAAACCATAATTATAATATCAAGGCACTCTGTGCAAACCTCATTACGAATACATTAATTACATTCTAACAAACTCAAGAAATAAAAACATTCTTTTGAGAGACTGTTAACAAAATTTGAAATTGTCTTCAAACGATTTTTAAAAATGATCCGTTGCGATTGAAATTGCTTTGTTCAATAGTGATCCTTTCCTTTCGAGTTGGTTTCCCCCATGAACTGTATTTGCAATTTTATTTTATACTTTTTTCTTGTACTACTATTAGATATATAGTCAAACATTATAGTAACAAACCTATTATGTGAAACTGTTTTTTGTATTCTACAGAATTGTTTTGAAGACAATTTACTAAGAACCGTTCAGTTGTTAATGACAAAATTACGTTACACCTAATTTTCAATTTTGTAATGAAAAGAATATTTTTTGCGTGTTTCCTTTTAAAACATTAACTTTGGGGCAAAACTAATTTAACAATGAAACTGTAAAATATAGAATAATACAGGGTAGAACTGATCAATATATAAACTGTAAAGTATAGAATAATACAGGGTAGAACTGATCAATATATAAACTGTAAAGTATAGAATAATACAGGGTAGAACTGATCAATATATAAACTGTAAAGTATATAATAATACAGGGTAGAACTGATCAAGATATAAACTGTAAAGTGTAGAATAATACAGGGTAGAACTGATCAATATATAAACTGTAAAGTACAGAATAATACAGGGTAGAACTGATCAATATATAAACTGTATGGTACAGAATAATACAGGGTAGAACTGATCAATATATAACTGTATAGTACAGAAGAATACAGGGTAGAACTGATCAATATATAAACTTTAAAGTATAGAATAATACAGGGTAGAACTGATCAATATTTAAACTGTAAAGTATAGAATAATACAGGGTAGAACTGATCAATATTTAAACTGTAAAGTATAGAATAATACATGGTAGAACTGATCAATATATAAACTGTAAAGTTTAGAATAATACAGGGTAGAACTGATCAATATATAAACTGTAAAGTTTAGAATAATAAATGGTAGAACTGATCAATATTTTTTTTGGAAAGAATAATGGCGGAATTCTCTCTAATTTTATACAACCTTTGCAACAAAATGTTATTATCAGCAGATGACGCGTCGTATGTTTTATCAACATTTGGCGCATTTAGTCCATACAAATAATACAATACAATTCATTGCATAGCTTTGATTTATGTAGATTGTTTCTTGTAGATTACAGAGTGTCTCAATTAACGATATCAACAAATATTTTTTCTTAGATAGTTACTCGAATCCTTGACTAACCCTAACCAGGGGGAGATGCGTTTCATCTTTTTCAACCGCGTTTTGGTTTATAATAATTTAACTATCTTAAACCTTGCATTGAGTTGTCTTTGATACTTTTTATTAAAACAAATCCGCTTGCTGGGAGCCTGGGACATGGCCGGACCGACCTGTAAAATCAGCGTGTACTAAATGACAAACGGTAAGAAAACCGACAATTTAAAAAAACTTTTGGTTTATTTATAAGATTAAAAGAAATATCTAATATCTGAATTAGTTTCAGATAAATATCCAGACAGCATTTATTTTATGCATAAAATGTGCAGGGTCCACTACACACTCGAGTGGGCATTAGACTTACTTGTACAAGTTAAAGCGTGTTTGGGTTAAGATCTAGTACAGTTGTTTTGAATGTACACTTTTCACTGTACACTGTACACTCACAAGGCAGTTTACATTTTGAAATTCTCAAAAATAGGGTTAGGATAGTTTTGAGAATATGAGTATGTCTTATCTTATTAACTTGTATGTATATTGTATGTATATTGTATGTATATTGTATGGATATTGTATGTATATTGTATGTATATTGTATGTATATTGTATGTATATTGTATGTATATTGTATGTATGTCACAAAATGCTAGTCTTCCCGAGTCAAGATTAACTACAGAAAACACACTGTATTTCTGTCTTCTCTACCTCGCGTTTAAGCCAGGTCTCTTCAACGCGAGGTTCTACACTTAACTAACTATTTATTGAAACATAAGGTTACAGGTCAAATAGGGTGACCGGCGTGACGGGCACCCAACTAGGACATATATATATATTTACAAGGTTCATGAACGATAAAGTTTCCCTGATATAATACTCGGGAATATTTGTTACATGTATTATTAAGTTTTTAAAGACTAGCTTGAGCATCCAGCGTTGCCCAGGGTACTTATAGTTACTCCCGACGCTTACCCGCTCTTGGTCGTAATTTACGATTTTAGCTATTTTTCCTTATAAAATTGGACCCACTTAACTAGAATCTCATAATCAGACTGAATACATTAATCCCGTCTTCTCCCAAGTTCCCTAATCAAAATTTGAGACAAATCAGTCAAGATGTTCCCGAGTTATGACTGGACTTCCAAACTTAATCATATTATATGTAGATTCACGATTAAATATTACTAGGAAAGAAAACAATTTAAACTAACTTTTATGTAAGTTTGTTTGAACACCCTGCAGCTAGATCAATAGATAACAACACCATTTTGATTAGATTTAATATTTTAACAAGAAAAGAATGAATAGTTTAGAACAGGTCAAGAGAAAGAACACAAAGAAAAAGATTGTAGAATGAGAACTCAAACATAAACGATAAGATATATTATTTACTCGACATTTTAAACTTTAAAAATATTTTAACAGAACTAATTTTACGTCTATCTTACCACTAAAAAAAAGATTGAATTAAACAAGATTTTATACATTTTCGGAGTCTGTGGAAAACGGTTTGTTTTATTTTTTTTGCTCACTGCTTTACAATAATAGTTTAATTTTTTTCATAATTTATTAATATGAACTAGTTTAAACAATTTTAGACATGTAAAGTTGTATTGATTGACAGATTAATATCAAAGGTCATACTTTTTTGTTAAACAATCTTAACTGTAAATTTACAAGGCTTGATCCTGATATTCACTGTAACAACTTTGAAATTAATTGAGTCTGTGCCACAAACTTATTGTTCTAATTCCTACATTTTTGCAACCTAATTTAAAACTACTACATTTTTCGGATCAAATAAACTATAAGTTTGAAATATCTAAGGTTTTCACCATCCGGTTAAACAAGCATAGGGATTAAAGATTTGAGTTTGTGGCAAAGACTCAATTCCTTTGAGGGATGCATGCTTAACCCCTCAATTTTAGTAAAACCTGCAGAAAGGTATAGAAAAAAAACTAAATTAATTTTATCCGTAGGACTGCAGCACAAGATCAGGATAGTTTCTAGATCCTTGGATTAACAACACAACAGTTTTGACCTTAATTTAGAGCATATTCATCATTCTTGACCGAATTTATCTAGCAAATACGGAGAAGAAATTCTATTACAGCTAAACCTTACCAAAGGTACCTTAGAGCAATTTGACCAACAAAACATCCAGATTGGAGCCAGAGATGTTTTTCAGGAAAAATGTTTCAGGGAAACAGGGTTCAAATAAAACTAAAGAGTAGTTAAATAATGAATACCTTTTATATCCGTGAATTAACTTACAAAACTTCACAAAAGGTATTTAATTATTTATTTTATCCCCAGGAGCCAAATTTCATTAATAGCTGTAAAATTAAACATGTTTGTCAAAACTTTGTTCAAAAAAAAATTTTTAAAAACATCTCATTGTTATTTAAATCAATTTTGTGAGGCAGGAACTCATTAATATCAAAACATATTTACAATAATAATGATGTGTGACTGTAAACACAAAATAAGATAAATTTTGAGAAATCTAAAACTTCATGTAGTAAACTTGCTTCTTCTTTCTACCAGATCTAAACAAAAATAAACAGATATCTTCTACATATATACTTTGTTTGTCTGTCTGTTTATTTGCTTTTCTGTCTGTCCGTCTCTATCCAATAAATAGTCAAAACGGCTGAACCGATCGAGCCCAAATTTTGTTTGTAACCTCAAACATCCAAATTCGAAGAAAACAAATTCTAAAAATGAATTCGATTTTTTTAATGCTCTATTTCGTAAAAAATCCTTCAAATTTTTTAAATGATTTTTAATGGACGACTTTCTGAGCAGCATTAAAAGGCTATTTACAGGAAAGGTGGAGCGAAGCGTCCTAAAAGCCTTGGTTTTTATAAAGCTGATTGAATAGCATGTATTAACATATCTTTAAATTAAATTTTTTTAAATAAAATTTAAAAAGAGCAGTGATTTTTTTTTCATACGACCGTTGTATCTGACCAATACATCCGTTTTCTCTTGTATACAAGGGAAATTTACATTTTGACAAATATTTCTGATTCATACTATTCTTTAATTTGATCTTGGAGCCAGAAATATTAAATTAAGTATAATAGAAAGTTACTGTTTGTGAGGAGATATCAGACGTATTTGTAGTTTTCAGTAATGTCCGACTCAACAACTGTTGAAGGTTAGCTTGAAACACAATTTCCTCAATATTCTTACAGGTTGGGAAAATAAAAGTCACTAAGCGGGGTTTAAAAAATTCCGCCTTAATAATGACAAAATTGGATAAGAAGGTTAGGCTAGGAGTGGATATTTTTGACAAAAGAATTCTTAATTCTTGTAAGTTCATCTCAGACACAGTGCTTCAGAATACGGCCTCATCTACAGCAATCTTTTCCTTGCAGCCGGCAAAGTATATACCGCAGAAAAATGTGCAAGGTTTTTTTTGTAGAGTAATTACAATTGAAATTAATCGGTTTTCAAAATTATAAACAATAATATAAAATACTTGCTCAGACAATGCTTTCAAGGGTACAATTGTGAATCGAGCATTGCCAATTTGCCATTCATAAATGGAGGGTCACTTAGAATTACATGTTGCACTCCGACATAATTGCATCAGGTCATTCATAATGAGATTTGCCTCTTTGAATTTTGCTATTAGTTTTTTTAAACCCTTTCTTCTTCTGGATAGGGGGGGGGGGGGTTATAAGATAAGAACATGTTAAACCTCCTTTTTCTATTAGATTATATAGATACCATAAGAAAAGTCTAAGATCGTAAAAACAAACCGTGAAACAGATTATAATAAAGAAATTTCTGCATTTGTTGACAAGGGTCTTTTGATTTAATGGACGATAGTTCTAAAGATTTTCGCTTTGTTCTTTTTCTAAATTTTTACTGTTCTTTGGGCCGTAAACTATGGTTGAAGTCGATTAGAGGGGCTGTTTCTGTCGCACAAATCCGCATGTAACTTTTGTGGAAAACCCACAAATGAAAATGATCAATTTTCAGAGTTAAAAACAAATATATATCATTGTGTCTTAATCACGCAAAGGTTTAAGGGTACTGTTATATATAAGAAATGCCACTTTATAAATGGATTGTCGTTTAAAATTAAGTCATTCTTTTACTAGGATTTAAATTAAGTCTACGGTTCCTTTCCGAGGATTAAAATTAAGTCTACAGTTCCTTTACGAGCGCAGGATTAGAATTAAGTCTACAGTTCCTTTACGAGGATTAAAATTAAGTCTACAGTTTCTTTACGAGGATTAAGATTAAGACTACAGTTCATTTACGAGCGCAGGATTAAAATTAAGTCTACAGTTCCTTTACGAAGATTAAAATTAAGTCTACAGTTCCTTTACGAGGATTAAAATTAAGTCTACAGTTCCTTTACGAGGATTAAAATTAAGTCTACAGTACCTTTACGAGGATGAAAATTAAGTCTACAGTTCCTTTACGAGCGCAGGATTAAAATTAAGTCTACAGTTCCTTTACGAGGATTAAAATTAAGTCTACAGTTCCTTTACGAGGATTAAAATTAAGTCTACAGTTCCTTTACGAGGATTAAAATGCCAACCTGGATCTGACAGAGCTTGTTTCATCTGCTCCGAAGTCATCTTGTCCAACTGTATCCTGAAATATTTACACTTACATTTTGCAAACTTGTAAAGTAGTTGAGTCTTTGTCACAAACTCGAATTTTCTAATAATTTTATCTTTGCAACCTGATGGTGTAAACCTTAGATATTTCAAACTATGAATTTAGTTCGATTAAATAATCTAAGTTTGGTTTCCACCAAAGACTCAATTCCTTTGTAAATTTGAAATGAGCAAATTTGCGAATTTGCACAAATATTTTATATTATTGAACATATTGTTATTCTAAAAAAATACTAGTCATAGAAATTGACACTAATATTCACTG